>NC_045444.1:101587598-101644220 GCF_002776525.5 Piliocolobus tephrosceles
GGGGGGGGTGGAGAGAGAGAGAGAGAGAAACTTTTTTGCCCAGGCTGGAGTACAGTGGCTCAATCTAGGCTCACTGTAGCCTTGACCTCCCAGGCTCAGGTAATCCTCCCACCTCAGCCTCCCAAGTAGCCTGGAATACAGCCATGCAACACCATGCCCAGCTAATTTTTTTTATTTTTAAATAGAAACAGGGCTCACCATGTTGCCCAAGCTGGTCTCGAGCTCCTAGGCTCAAGTCATCCACCTGCCTTGGCCTCTCAAAGGATTATAGGCATAAGCCACTGCACCTGGCCAGCATACACTTTTTTTAAAAAAGTTATTTATTTTTCTTTTTTGAGACAGAGTCTCACTCTGTTACCCAGGCTGGAGTGCAGTGGCATGATCTTGGCTCACTGCCACCTCCACCTCCCAGGTTCAAGTGATTCTCCTGCCTCAGCCTCCCAAGTAGCTGGGATTACAGGTGTGTGCCATCATGCCCAGCTAATTTTTGTATCTTTTTAGTAGAGTTTTGCCATATTGGCCAGGCTGGTCTTGAACTCCTAACCTTAAGTAATCCACCTGCTTCGGCCTCCCAAAGTGCTGGGATTACAGGCATGAGACGCTGTGCCCAGCCCCAGCGTATACCTTTATAAGCAACACATTTCCTCATTAATCTCCAATCTACCTTAATATTTTTACTAGATCTTTCTTTTTCTTTTTTCATGTGTCATTTGTTTCTCTATTAATAGATTCTTAACTTCTTCCCTTTTGAATTGTTCTTCCTACCACCTTGCTTTGTGATGGAATTTCTAACAAAAATTAGGCAAAGTTGTCATGGTGGTGATGCTTCCATTTTTTTTTTTTTTACCATTAAATAAGGACTATACATTTCCTGTGCCCATAGCTTAATTTCTGTTTTTCTATGAGTAAAAGTATATTTTGAAAGTATAATTTTTAGAATGATTATGAGTATAGAAATATAAATGCTTGCATTTTAAATTGTTTGATGGATAACCAAGTCTAGTTCCTACAAAAACACGCTTCTCCTCAAATTCATATGTACCTTCATTTCACATTTTGTCTGTCTTCTAATTTGCCTTTACACAATTTTTTTCATTCTATCCACCTTTAGATCTTTAATTCCAACTTTCCAACCTCTTATTCCTCTCTTCCTTTTTAAGTGTAATGCTATCATACATATATCCTTCCCACATGTGTCTTCAAGTATTTTTCCCAATATAGAGAGACAGAGCTGATGCTAGGCGAAACTGTGAAGGAAATTTATCTTTCTTTGCCCTTTCACCCTCCACTTGGAATTGTCCTTCCTTTTCCTTTCGCATCACCATCTTCTATAGGTCTCTCTTGTCCCTCTGGTTGGTTATAATGGATTCAGGTTGGCCTTCTGTACTGTCCCAAAGTTTGGACTTTTTCTGACCTCGCTATACCATGAAGACTTATCTGTCCTGGTTTCCATTTGTTTAAGGTGCACTTAAGATCTGAATCATTCCCTGTCCCAAAATGAACTAATGGCTCATGTATTCTCCCTCCCTAGGAAAAATATAGTTGCCAGAGTTTATTTAGGGGTTTTGACTAGATGGGAATAATCCAAGGTGTCATGCTTGAAAAACTTTTAATATATCTGACTTGCATCTCCCCTAAATATTTCACCATGTCCAGCAAACACTGACTAGAATGAAGAGAAACCCTAAAGGAGAAAATTGATATACCCACAACTTTCAAAATGAGGAAAAAGACTTGTCATTAAAATTTCTAAAGATAAAATTTCTCAATGAAAAACAAACATATTCACCTGAGATTTGGGTGGGTTTTTTTTCCTATAACTTTTTTTACACAAAATAGAGTTGTAAAAGAAACAGACCTCAGCATTCAGATAACTGACAATAACACATACAGATTTTAGTTCCTCCGTGTTTTTGTTTTTAGCTATTGAATTTTTATCACTTACAAACTTTACTGTATGTAGATTTCTTCCTTTTACCCACAGTATCTTCTCCTGAATTTCCTTTCATTTTTAATCTGCATAAAATCTGACACACATTGCTTCAAATCCCTCACTAATCTATTTGCTAAGCGTGTCACCATTATAAAGCACTTTAAAATACATTAGCACATTTGGTACTTCCCCCAATATGAGTTAGATGTGGCAGGCTTCATGGCACATGTAACTCATCACGACACATCTAACTCATCATGCCACATCATGGTGGGAAAACCAGTGCTTAGAGAAACTGTCTTAAGCTACTTAAGTTACATGAGGAGCAGTGGCAGGGGCCCCAGCTCACATCCTCTGACCTCATCCACACACCCAGGATCCTTTCCATGTTAATGCCACACAGAATCAACCACGTGATAATTATGGGGAGTTTTTCTTCAGTGTTTTTTTTCCAGTTAAAAAACAAATAAAAGCATGAATGAGTTTACAATTTTATATTCAAACCCCACACCCATGCAATCACGTGCCTTAGGATTTTAAAACCCTACCCACAAAATTCACAAGGGTAAGTGAACATCTACGTCCTCCTCTTACTACACACATCAAAACACTAAAGTAAAGTGTCAGGCACTCCAAGCAAGCCTAGAGTGAGATAAGGTGCATAGATAAAATGCTGGTTTCTGTGATGCATATTATTTGCATAATATGTACATTACTCATTCAAGACTGGGAATTACCACTTTAAAATAAAGTATATTGAATACCTTTTTGGATTTCCCTGATTTTCAAACGTTCTTCTGAATATATAACAATTCCCAGAAACCAATTCCATTCTCAATCATCCTGGGAGCCATCTGATGAGGATCTAATAGCTAACTTTGTATTTAGAATGCAAACATTAATGTAAGAGTACAAAAAAGACGTTGCAATGAGCAAGAGTAGATTGTAGTAGTAAAGCTAAGTGATTCAATGATATTCTTGAAACATGGCACATATACATACTTTTGTTTGGCATTCCCAGTAAATGATTTTTAGATACTAAAATTTCTCAGTAGCTTTTCTATACGAATGGACTTCAAACTATTTCTGTTCTGTATTTTACCTTTCAAACTTTCTATGACTTTTGGTTTTCCAATATATTTCTTCCCATTTATTGTACATTTCAAATAATACTCTTCTTTCCTCTATCCCATTTTTAACGAAATTCATTAAGAAAAATTCTGGAAGCCTTTTGGCTTGAACCCAGAATTCAATGTTCCAGTTCAGCCAGTAACAAGTCATGTTCTTTTTTTCGCCCAGGGCATGTCCTGATTTACTCTTTTAATTTACTGAAATCAAAAGGCTGCTTTTGGGGGCATGTTAAGACTCGCTCCATTAGCTATAAGACAGATAGGGGGATGAATTCTAAATATATTACTTCCTGCTTTGGAAAATGCCTTTAAACTCTTCTGTTTTTACTTCTCATTAACATCACCTTTTAGGATTACCTGGCATATTGCCCCATGACCCACGCTTCCACACTTTTTTTTTTTTAACTCACCGGCTGCCTTTTTACACCTAGCCAATTTTTCCAGACCAGGATCCGAAGCTGATGAAACTGGGAAGCCATCCTTCAAACACCCCAAATGAGAGATTTCCTCTTCTTTTCTCCACTCCACAAATGAAGAATTGATGCCCCGTCCAACTTGCTGTATATCAGTGTATCGGTACCCCTTTCACGGCATAGCTTCCTTGAGGGCTGGGGTAAGAAACCCACGGTTCTTCTGTTTCTGCTGGATTTTTCCCTGTGGTTAATCCTTAACCAAGAGGCACTTCTCAATCAATGCTTCTTCCAAAAGAAGGACCCAGATCAGTATCTTTGGGTGGCTTATGCTTATTTTAAAATAATATCCAGGTGCTGCTTGTTGCACGAAGTCCAGACTCAAGAAAGAATGAGGATCATTCAGATAATGTCTAAGAGGAAAAAAAAAAAAAAAAGCGGCAGCTGAGCCCACACCTCCTACTCTCCATGAAATTAATTGCCTATCCACACCTTAGAGAGCATGTCACCTGCACTGGATGCGTCACAGGAGTTAGGGGGTGGGACCCTTGCCAGGCCAGTAGGACTTGTCCTACATTCTCTTGTCTTCTTTCCTGCACACAGTGTCTGCTCTAGCCAAGGCAGGGCACAGAGAGCATTTCACAGACACTGGGCCCAGTGGCTCTTTAATATTAAAGTGTCATTAAAATGATTTAAATCAATAAGGCCATAGCTTAGCTGCAAAGCTCTGAGACTCAGCCTATCATTAGATATACTAGGGAAAGTATCCAGCTTTAACCTAAAGTTGAATGTTTCGATTTTGGGGGAAGTGACTATGTTGACCAGGTCCCACCTTTCATCACAATGTACTCAGTTAAGCACAGTGCAGAAAAGGAAAGGTAGGCTGTAGGGGACATAAATGACAAACTGGAGTCCCTCAATTCATGAGTGGAGATTCATGTGTCTATTACAGGCAAGCCACATTGTTTCAGGCTCTTATAGTGAAGGGGGACGCAGGGTGATCCAAAATATTTCTATTTCCTCTTTCCATGATACATTCCTCCCTCCCTAACACCCTGCTTTTCAAAGTTATCCCCAAGTTGACATCTTCAATGAAACCTTTTTGGATATACCCCATAGAATAGATTCTCTTGCCTTTGAGTCTAGCATCATTCTTTGTTGCCCTCTCTCAAGGAACTTAAACTTTTTGCATTATTTTTATTTGTATATGTCTTATTTTTCCTATAATAAATTATTTGAGGACATGGACTATATCACAGTACTTTACATATCATTAGCATTCAATACTTGCTACTGAATGTAATTGACTAAAATACTGGAACCAAGGCTAGTAGGGTGAAGCTCCCCTTTGATCCTCACACCTATCCTGACTAATCCAGACTCTACTTGCAAAATCCATTAAAGCATTAAGTGTTCGCCTTTCACCAGGCACAGTGGCTCACACCTGTAATCCCGGCACTTTGGGAGGTCAAGACGGGCTGATCACTTGAGGTCAGGAGTTCAAGACCAGCCTCACGAACATGTTGAAACCCCGTCTCTACTAAAAACACAAAAATTAGCCAGGTATGGTGGTGGGCACCTGTTATCCCAGCTACTTGGGAGGCTGAGGAGGGAGAATCACTTGAAACCGGGAGGCAGAGGTTGCAGTGAGCTGAGATGGTGTCACTGCACTCCAGCCTGGGCAAAAGAGCGAGACACCATCCGGAAAAAAAAAAAAAAAAAAAAAAGGGAATCTAACTCAGGTCCTGCCTCATAGTAGGTGGTCAATTAATTCTTATTCAATAATTGGGTAGCAACGTTTGCTAAGGACTTATTGAATCATCCTAGGAGTCCTATTATATAGAAACTGCCATTATTCCCATTTTCAGTGGAGGAAAATGATATTTAGAAGTGCCATAACTTGCCATAGTTCACCTATTTAGCAGTGAGGACAGTGGGAACAGCAGAGAAGGAACTCGAACCTCGTTTCTGTACTTTCAGTCTCTATGCTATGTTGTCTCCAGTCCCGTGTATTACACTTCACAGGAAGAGCTGAGAAACAAATGAACATCAGGGATTTTCCCTGTTTCTCTAGGGGGGCCTATAAATCACTTGTAGAGATTTTTTTGGAAGTACACGCATAAAAATTATTGCCAAAATGAGTGCACAAAGAGTAGTTGCTCCAGGAATTCAGGAAAAGGAAGGATGCTCTTTTAGGCTTCTTGATAGAGCCTCACGGCACTTCCCAGCCTGGCTCTTGCCAGCTTCATCAGTTGTCTCTGCACCTTCAGCCATCCCTCCTGCCATCTGCTAGAATACTTTAGATGAGGACTGTTCACTTTCAGGCTTTGGTCATGCTGTTCCCTCTGCCCAAAATGAAATTGTGCTCCTTCTCAAATGACTGACTCAAGTGTTACTTCCCCTCTGAAGCCTTTTCCAGCACTTCCACCCACCACACCCCCACCCCTGGCTGAATTAATCACCCCTTCATCTGTTCTCCCATAAAGCTTTGTTCGCACAGATAGTCAACTCCCTTATTACATTCTATTATAGTCAGTCTGTCTCTCTGTCCACACTCTGAGCCCCTTGAGTACAGGGACCATGTCTCATGGAACACTACGATTTCGAGATAAATTCTATATTCCTGAATGGTGAGAATTCTGACCCAGCTAAATCTAAGAGCTGGTCAGAAGTAGTAGAAGATAAAGTTGGAGAGTTAGGGACCTAAAGCTAAGGAGAAGATGTCATATTGTGGATTTAGAATGAAACGTTCCTGGAAACTCTTCTTAAGAGAGAGAGTATGATAAAGCCGATGCTGTGGGATGATGAAAATGTTAGTAGAACGAGACATTGACTGAAGTTGAGACTTGAAATCCTTTTTTTTTTTTTTTTTGAGTAGAAAAAACAAGTGAATTCAGTTAGTGATGATGTAAAGCAGTTCAGAAATTTAAACAGCAACCAGATTATAATTTTACTCCTTCACCTTGACACTGGTTTTTGTGTATAGCATCAGTGACAACTTTTTTTTTTTTTTTTTCCCACCATTAACTTACTTTTACACTAAGGTGCAATGGATACTCATTGCCTACAGGACCTGATCTTTATAATAAACCTGTGAGGTCAACATTATTATACCTACTGTATAGGTGAAGATGCATAGGACAAGTAGCTTCCTGAGGTCACACAGATAATGAGTGTCAGAACAGTAATTTGAACCCAGGTTTCTGTGTCTGCAAAGTCTGTTCTCCAACAGGCCCTCATAAAGCAAGCATGGGTAAGAAAACACAGCAAGTGCACGCATTTAACCTAGGTAGAAATGTGCAACAAGTTGGGAAATCGAAGCTAACTCATGGTAAAAATAACAGCCTCCTTCTTTTACAAGAAGGATGAGACTCCACCCAAGGATTATAATAATGAGGCACCAGTTGCTAATACCTCATTACCTAGGATCCACCTGCGATATAAGATGTTGATAACTGAGGATATGAAGCAGGTGGGTGTGAGGAAGGTATCAGATTCAGGATTTTCAAGTGCTTTATCAGCACTGAGACACTCCAATGATAATATAGACAAAAGAATTGTGTCAAGAAGCAACTGGTAAAAATCTGATCCACAAAACCCGAAAACAAGACATATTTCAAGGGAGCTTTAAAAAGTCTCGCTCACTCCAAGCTGTTACAGAGCACCTTGTCCCTCCAAGGTTATTTCAATGGCACAGAATTCCTCATCACAAATAACACAGTCATGTCAGAGACCAAGTTTGATAAATCAATTGATTATCTTACATTGAGCCATGTGAGTATGGCAATTTCAGGGTGATTTCCCATCATGCGAAGAATTACTCATCCACTCACTCAGGGTGAGTAATCATTTTCTTAAACTGGTGAGGTTGAATTAATTAATTTTACTACATGTGTAGCTGTAATCTTGTGAGGCTAAGAAAAATCTGACACCTGTAAAATTTAGAATTTTTTGGCCAACCTATTCAAACTGATGCAAAGATATGGGGTAGAGTATTCAGAAAGATCATCTCCTCCTCTTCGCAATGTAAGTTTTAATAATCATTTCTCCATTTTAAAGGAAAAATGAAAATAAAAAATAGTATTTTTTCTTTTTTCCCCTCATAAAACCTTAAACAGCTTAAAAGACAAATCTGTATATTTATCTACTATCACTTGTTTCTTCATGGAAAAAATACAACAAACCAATTTTTGCATGTGTTTTAGTCTTTGATGACTGACCTGTTCCCAGAGAAATTTTAAAAAAGAATATCCCAATAGTAAAGGTGTCTATAGCATACATTCTCTTGGGCACAACAGAAACTGTCTTAGAAAAGATTAATTTTGGCCGGGCGCAGTGGCTCAAGCCTGTAATCCCAGCACTTTGGGAGGCCGAGACGGGCGGATCACGAGGTCAGGAGATCGAGACCATCCTGGCTAACACGGTGAAACCCCGTCTCTACTAAAAAGTACGAAAAACTAGCCGGGTGAGGTAGCGGGCGCCTGTAGTCCCAGCTACTCGGGAGGCTGAGGCAGGAGAATGGCATAAACCCGGGAGGTGGAGCTTGCAGTGAGCTGAGATCTGGCCACTGCAGTCCAGCCTGGGCGACAGAGCGAGACTCCATCTCAAAAAAAAAAGAAAAGAAAAAAGAAAAGATTAATTTTATTAAATAAGCTAGAAAATGATCGTTTCTAGCATTTTCAAATTCCAACTTGTAAGAAAAATAAATCACCCAGTTATCTGTCCCCTCAATCTTGAGCAACACACAGGCCTGCCTGCCTGCCTCCCTCCCTTCCTTCCTTCCTTCCTTCCTTCCTTCCTTCCTTCCTTCCTTTCGAGGTGGAGTCTTGTTCTGTCACCCAGGCTGGAGTGCAGGGGTGCAATCTCTGCTCACTGCAACCTCTGCTTCTCGGGTTCAAGTGATACTCCTGCCTCAGCCTCCCAAGTAGCTGAGACTGCAGGCGTGCGCCACCATGCCCAGCTGATTTGTGTATTTTTAGTAGAGACGGGGGTTTCACCATGTTGGTCAGGCTGGTCTCGAACTCCTGACCTCGTGATCCGTCTCCCATTTTGTATGTGCAACTACTACTGTATTACTTTGAAAGCATAAGGCTAGTGGGTAAAGGAACTGGTCAATAATTTCAACTCAAATCAATTATCAAACATTTTAGTTGAAAAGTTTCATTCAAGCACTAACTGATCGGCAATATTTTGTTTTTGTTTTTGAGACAGAGTCTTGCTCTGTTGCCCAGGCTGGAGTGCAGGGGCACAATCTCGACTCACTGCAACCTCTGCCTCTCAGGTTCAAGTGATTCTCCTGCCTCAGTCTCCTTGGTAGCTGAGATTATAGGCATGCACCACCATGTCTGGCTAATTTTTAGTATTTTTGGTAGAGACGGGGTTTTGCCATATTGGCCAGGCTGGTTTCGAACTCCTGACTTCAAGTGATCCACCCGACTCAGCTTCCCAAAAGTACTGGAATTACAGACATGAGCCACCACGCCTAGCCTGATCAGTAACATTTTGGAAGCAGAGAAGGAAAGGTACAGGGGGAAATGAAAGAGAACAACTGATTGGCATGTATAGTGGTAGCTGATAGCTTGACTCTTGAACAAGAGAATGTACAAATAGAGTAGGATAAATTCACAAGTCCACACTCAAAAATATCCATTTTTGTACGTGTTTATATGGATGTAAATATGTACCCATATATGCTTCTTTACAAATATGTAGCTAAAGATAAAAAGCATATGCAGAGGCCGGGCGCGGTGGCTCACGCCTGTAATCCCAACACTTTGGGAGGCCGAGACGGGCGGATCACAAGGTCAGGAGATCGAGACCATCCTGACTAACACGGTGAAACCTCGTCTCTACTAAAAATACAAAAATTAGCCGGGCGCGGTGGCGGGCGCCTGTAGTCCCAGCTACACGGGAGGCTGAGGCAGGAGAATGGCGTGAACCCGGGAAGCAGAGCTTGCAGTGAGTGGAGATCACGCCACCGCACTCCAGTCTGGGCGACAGAGCGAGACTCTGTCTCAAAAAAAAAAAAGCATGCAAAAGTATGTAAAAAAAAATTCACAAAATTTTAACCATTAGATAAGCACATATGGATTGTAAATGGAAAGAAAATGGTATACAATAAAAATGAAACATCTGGCTCTCCAGATATGCATTTTAATGAGTGTTTTAATGATAGCATGTGACAAGCAGAACATATGGCCATTATATCAGTGAAGTCTTGCTACAGATAACTGGACAGAGATTTTGAATCAAAATCTCTTTTGCAGCATATAGTTTCAACCATGGTATTTTTCTAAACACATCAACTTCTAAATTAACTAACTGTGCATTCGTTAATTTGTATTATGATTGTGAGCATCAAGTTTATATGTTAACCCTTTTCCAAGGGGGAAGTACTCCCATATAACACACAATAAATATATCTCAATCTAACATAATCATTTAAGTGGCAGGAATGACGTTAACCTTGCCCTTCTGTTACTACCTGTGATTTTTTTTCTGGACCATGAAATTGTTTTGAAAGCTAGTTGTGACCTATATATAGACAATAATAAAAGAAGAAATTTGTCCAAAACACTCTGAGAGAGTTGCACAAACTTCCCTAACATGGAGACTTTTATGGGAAACATAATCTCATTCTCACCTACAGCTTGACCCTCAAATCATCAGCCTTCCTCCAATAATGAAAGTTCACTGCTTAGAGCCAACAACCATTTTGTGTAGCACAAGGAGCCCATGAAACAGAATTCTGTTGACATCATGGCTCTGCAGCCTCAGAAGGTCATTGGCAAGATGCCACTTTGATATAGCAACTTCATTCTCTAAACTAGGGGCCATGTGAGAAATGTCAAATCACATTGAAAGTGAAGGTACAAACTTACTGCAAGGGGAGAGAAAGCCATAGGGCTTATTGAAATAATTTTTTTTGACTCACAAGGAAGCAGAGAATGTGGAGGGAAAGAGCAGAGGAGTTGTACTGAAGAGATAGGTGTCAAGGCCAAGCTACCACTTTCTGAGGGTCAATTGCTTTATCTAGAAAGCGGGGTGATAATTATTCTCAGCCTATAGGTTTACTGGGGAATTAAACTAAAAGATCAAACAAATATAAATAACCTAGAGGATAGTTGAGGCCCCTTCTGCCTGCCCAATTCCTGCCATCTGTGCACTGGCTTGGGTTAATACCCTATAAAACCCAGATGGAAACTCATTGGTGGTGTGTATTAATTGAAAACAAAACAAAACAAAAACAAAAAAACCACAAAGTATTCCGTGAGTTTAGCACACTTTCTTTTTTTTTTTTTTTGAGATGGAGTTTCTCTCTTGTCACTTAGGCTGGAGTGCAATGGCACAATTGTGGCTCACTGCAACCTCTGCCTTCCAGGTTCAAGCAATTCTCCTGCCTTGGCCTCCGGAGTAGCTGGGATTACAGGTGCCCACTACCATGCCTGGCTAACTTTTGTATTTTTAGTAGAGATGGGGTTTCACCATGTTGGCCAGGGTGGTCTCGACCTCCTGGCCTCCCAAAATGCTGGGATTACAGGCGTGATTAGCACACTTATTAATGATTAGGGGGTGACAAGTTGTTCCATATATATGGCCTCTCACCATCTCCCCAACTCAACCTTTTTTCTCTCCCCCTTCCCTTTCCTTCTTCTCTTTACTCCATTCTTCCTTGTCCCTTTCTAGGAGAATTAAATTCCTCTCCTTTCTGCTCAGTAGTTTAGAACCCTTCTCTGAAGCTTTAGTGCTTCCTGACCTCCAGACTCCAGAGGAATGCATTCACATCCAAACTTCTCAGTCACTAGAATAAAAGCTGTTCTCTTTTCACTACATGAGAAACTCTGGTAGCAGTTCCTAAAGTAGCAAAAATTTCACCAACTCTTTACACTTAATTACTATTATTATTGACTAAAATAATGCTTGATCACTTGGAACCTTCAGAACAATGACAATCAAGGAAGATAATGAGATTAATTCCACAGCAATTATTTCAAACGCAAAGTAATATTCAATTCACATCAGGACACATGAAATACTGTCACTTTCTATTTTTTCTTATACTCAAGGCAGTGTGAAGAGAAGTGTAAACCCCTCTGGGATCCCTGACATATTCTTAGGAGCCCAGAAATCCTTTCTGAAGATTGAGCACTTTGTTGCTTTCATATTTATAACACCCTTTGAAAAATTAAAGTTAGCCTACTCTGCTTCATCTGGATGACCCAGTCTGAACAATTAAGTATGAAGCAATCCATCTGTGGTAGAAATGTTTACCCTCTTAGTGAATTAATACGATTATCTAGCTTCTTAATATGGCAATATAAAAATGACAGCAATTGTTACATAACTGCTATTGTAACTCACACTCAAAAGAATTGCTCAATTCCTTTAAAGTTATAAAAGTAATATGTCTCTTTAGCAATGATGTTTCCTAACTAAAATTTTTCTCTTTGTTTTAAATAAAGTCTTTGATTTTGAATCATGATATGGCAAATATGGTAAATACTACTTTAATTGCTGTGGGTCAGTGAGAAAAGAAGGAGGTGAACGTAATACAGAAATTATACATGCACAGCATGGGACAAGTACATACAAATGTTTTTTTAAATTATGTTTCAGCACAGAGCTGGCCTGCAGACTGCTGAAAAAGTCAGCAATAAATAACTTATTCATGATATTCTAAAAATTGTTTGAACATAAATGGAAGTTTCTTAGTTATAGTTTAAATCAAGAGGAGATTTCTCTTTGGAAGGCTCTTATTAAACATGCAGTCTGAACTAGCAAACAAAGCCTAAGAGTATTAATGGCATTAAGTACAACTTATATACACATGCATTTCCTACATTTAGAATATACTGACTATACTAACTCTTCCTTGTAGGTTAGAGTCAACCATTTAAATATCCAAAGATATAAGGTAAATATTCACAGTTAATCCCTATGATTAAAGGGATAAAGAACGGAAAATTAGATCATGAGCAACATTGGAAAAACTCTGGGGGCAAATATTTTGAGACCTGTGGTGACCTTTTGATGTGTCAACTTGGCTAGGTTAAGTCTCCAGTTATTCAACCAAAGGCTAATCTTAGTGTTGCTGTAAAGGTATTTTGTAGGTGTGATTAAAGTTCATAATCAGTTACCTTTAAGTAAGAGAGGATCATCCTAGATTATCTGAGTGGGCCTGATCCAGTGAGTTGAAAGGCTTTAAGAGTGGAACTGAGGCTTCCCTGATAAAGAAGACATTCTGCCTGTGGCTGGAAGATTCGGCCCTGAAGTTCCAGCCTGCCCTTCCTGATATCCAGCCCTACAGATTTCAGACTTGCTTATCTAGCTCCCACAATTACGTAAGCCAGCTCCTTGCAAGAAATCTCATAATATATATCTCCTACTGGTTTATCTTCTTTGGTTGAATCTTGACTGGCCCCAATGACCTGATGACATGCAGATGTTCGGCACTCATAAGGTACTGATATCCAATACATATTTTAATCCAGCAGAACTTTGTAGGTATTTAAAAACTAACACTTCATTTAAAAACATTTTTTACTTTTTAAAAAGTTTCTGAGACAGTTAGGCCCGTATCCCAATACTTGAAGGGAAAAAAGGCACTTGCATTCATTTTTTAAAATAGCATCTACTTCTTATGAAGTAATGTTATTGATTATAAAACTGAGAAAGTTTTTTCAAGCAATTGCGGTAAACTTTACTGAACAATAAAGAGCCTGCAATGTAAGAAAACTTTAATGCAAGACAAATGGTCTTGGCAAACAGCCATTAATCGTAGGTACCAGCATGATGTCTCAAAACGTCAGATAGAACTGACTCAGGGGTTACACATCCAGAGAAGAAACAGAATTTGTCACTCTAGGAGAAACCAAGGAAGATTCAGAATGAATGTGGATCCATGATCCTCCCTTTTCCCAAATCTCACCAGCATCATGGACCCTGATATTCCAAGATTATAAAACCAACCCTCCATAAATTCCATTACCATCTGTTACATTTTTTTATTTTATAATTTTTGTGCATACATATTAGGTGTATATATTTATGAGGTATCTTCGATATTTTGATACAGGCATATAATGTGTAATCACATTGGGATAAATAGAGTATCCATCACCTCAAGCATTTATTCATAGTGTTAACAAACAATCCAATTACACCCATTACCATTTTAAAGAGAATCATAGTGGGTGAGATAAATGTAAGACACTAAGCATTTATACCAAAGACACTGAGCCATAATATAGAGGTTATGTAAACTGGAAAAGACTGTTAAACTCTAAATTACCAAGTGTCTACAATTGTTTTTATTCCACATTATCCAGTGAAGGAAAATCTTGTAAAGAAGATCTGATCTAGGGGCAGGGCATGGTGGCTCACACCTGTAATCCCAGCATTTTGGGAGGCTGAGGTGGGTGGATCACGAGGTCAGGAGATCGAGACCATCCTGGCTAACATGGTGAAACCCTGTCTCTACTAAAAATACAAAAAATTAGCCGGTCGTGGTGGTGGGCACCTGTACTCCCAGCTATTCAGGAGACTGAGGCAGGAGAATGGCATGAACCCAGGAGACAAAGCTTGCAGTGAGCCAAGATCGCGTCACTGTACTCCAGCCTGGGCCACAGAGCAAGACTCCGTCTCAAAAAAAAAAAAAAAAAAAATCTGATCTATTAAAGGAAGAAGTTATATTTTATTGGCACATTTAAGGCAGTGTAAATACATTTTCAACCTTGTCATATATGGGTTTTTTTTAATGAAAGACCTGGGATTCAGAGTGTAAGTGATTTCCCAAAGTGTCCAGAAATATGCCTTTTATTTTATAACTGTAAAAGGAGTGAGAGTGGGGGGGGGGGGGGCAGTTGTTGAAGATGAGTTAAGGTAGAAAAATAATGGAAGGGAGTGCATGGCATCTATTCCTTTTCAGACAAACTGGTCTGGACTGAGTTTGGATTCCCGGACAGGGTTCAGAGTAAAAAACTAATGGAAATGCTTACAAAATATTTTGTAGAACTCAGTACAAGCAGATTTTCTTTGATGCCCACGTGATAAACATATAGCATAAAATGAAAATAACGAGACTGGTCTTTCTGCAAAACAAACAGCCATTTACCATCAGGAATTAAGGGTCTGAGTCTTCAGACACCAAACCTTCTGGCAAAGTGCAAACTTGGAGGGAGGAGAAAACAAAGGGGATCTGAAACTGTCCGGAATGGTTCCTTAAAACAGCTGCAGTTTCAGAAGGTTTAGCAGTTCCTTGGTAAGGAGGAAGTTGATCTTCATGTCAGAATTCACCAAAGGCCTTATGTAGTGGAACTGTACTGAGGTTTGTCTTTGGCCTCATTAGCCGACTCAAATCTGTTTGGGACAGCCTCAGCCTTTGGAAGATGAGTCGAATACCTGAGTAAATGTCATTTCAGACATCCCTGAACCTGTATGTGATTAATGGTTATGTCACCATGTATGTTACCAATATACCTAATCAGAATTACATTGTCATAATATAAATAAGACAAGTCATTTGGATTTATTATTATTCACTAAATTGTTCCTTTAAAATATTGGTACAGTTTCAAGATATAGTTTGAAGCGAAACCTGTTTATGTGTTTGCTGTATTGAAATTCTATGTTGGCCGGGCATGGTGGCTCACGCTTGTAATCCCAGCACTTTGGGAGGCTGAGGCGGGCAGATCACGAGGTCAGGAGATTGAGACCATGCTGGCTAACACGGTGAAACCCCGTCTCTACTAAAAGTACAAAAAATTAGCCAGGCGCGGTGGCAGGCGCCTGTGGTCCCAGCTACTCAGGAGGCTGAGGAAGGAGAATGCCGTGAACCCAGGAGGTGGAGCTTGCAGTGAGCTGAGATCCCGCCACTGCACTCCAGCCTAGTAACAGAGCAAGACTTTGTTTCAAAAAAAAAAAAAAAAAATTCTATGTCAACTGAAATATAAAGGTATGTTTATCATAGCAAGGGTAAAGTTTTACTGTTGTCAACTGAAACATCACAAGATCTACAAATCTAGAAAAGGAGACTTTACTTGTAAAGGGTTACAGCCTACAAGGTGGCCATCGCACAGGCTGGGAAGCACAGCCTCCCGCAGTGACCAGAAACAGGCACTTCGAAGGAGGAGGAGTTGGGTGAGCAGCTTTATGCTGAGCTTATTGGCCAAACATACACATTCAACAGCTTACAGGAGTTATGATTATTCATAAAGGTGGTCCTGACATGTGTATTGAACAAACATGCATATAACATATAAGCCATGTTCACTCTGGGGTGGCGACTTAACATTTAAGAATTAGACAGTCAGGCCCTAAACACCCAAAGATCTTTTCAGGATATAAAGGCACTCAAGTGTGCATCCTTTGTAAACCCATCAGAACCAGTCCTGGTTGGTGATCTTCTTATCAGAAGAAAATTATTAAGATCAGTCTCCTGTCCAATCAAAACTGTAGTTATGGCTTGTGAAACAGGGAGAGTCAGTTAGTCAGTGTCTGGTGGTGAGCTACAATTGTTTTAATATTGCTTATCTTGAGGCCAGTACTTGGTTAGCTGCTAGAGAAAAAGGAAAACCTTATGGCAGTTAGAACATAGTCTATTCTTTAAGTGCAGTGGTGTGTGACTTAACCTTTATCTGGCATTGCCTTAGGTCTTGGTACATTATTGCCACAAAGAGTCCGGTTTGTCAGTATTATGATCTCATTTTTAACATTAATGCCGGTCAGCTGTTCTGTCTAAACTGCAAAACAAAGAGGATATCATGAAGTGTGTCCAACCTCCCATGCTGTCATGGCTAGGAACTCAGTTTTTAAGGTTTCTCTCTCCAGGGTTCACCTTGGTCAAGAGGGTGTTCAATCCATGAAGGAATTTAGGATTTTGTTTTTATACTACAATGGTATGTTTTGAAAGCTGTTAATTTAATGTACAAGAACAATTATTAGGAACTTTGAAGTAGGTAAATAAAATATTATTGACAGTTAATATGAACACTAAGAGAAAATATACAAGCTTGTTACCTTTAGGAACACTATAGTAGTAACTAGCCTCCAAGATGGTGCCTAGTGATCCTTACCTCCTGGTGTAGTATCTTCCCGTACTGAATTGGACTGACTTTCGTAAATAATAATTGCATTAAGATTTCCAGGGCTATGTTGAAATAGACATTGAGGCTTTCAACTTCTCTCTCTTTAATTGCCTTTTCTAGAGAAAGTCAGATATCCTGTTGTAAGCACACTCAGGCAGGCTATGGAGAAGCTTGGGTAAGGAGGAAATTAGGCCTCCAGTCAACAACCAACACCAGCTTGCTAAGTTATTCATGTGTGCCAACTCGGAAGCACAGCTTTCATCCCCAGTAAAGGTTTCAGGCAACTGAAGCCCTAACCAACATCTGGACTGCAATCTCAAGAGACCCCACCCCCACTCCAAGCCCAAACCGTGGGATAAGACATTTTGAGTTCCTTTTGCTGTGTGTACACTCTAGTTTAATTAGATCCCATTTGTCAATTTTGGCTTTTGTTGCCATTGCTTTTGGTGTTTTAGTCATGAAGTCTTTGCCCATCCTATGTCCTGAATGATAATGCCTAGGTTTTCTTCTAGGGTTTTTATGGTTTTTAGGTCTTACGTTTAAGTCTTTAATCCATCCTGAGATTTTTTTTTTTTTTTTTTTTTTTTTGGTATAAGGTGTAAGGAAGGGGTCCAGTTGCAGTTTTCTGCATATATCTAGCCAGTTTTTCGCAACATCATTTATTAAATAGGGAATCCTTTCCCCATTGCTTGTCTTTGTCACGTTTGTCAAAGATCAGATGGTTGTAGATGTGTATTATTTCTGAGGCCTCTGTTCTGTTCCATTGGTCTATATATCCGTTTTGGTACCAGTACCATGCTGTTTTGGTTACGTAGCCTTGTAGTGTATTTTGAAGTCAGGTAGCATGATGCCTCCAGTTTTGTTCTTTTTGCTTAGGATTGTCTTGACTATACGGGCTCTTTTTTGGTTCCAGATGAAATTTATAGTAGTTTTTTTCTAATTCTGTGAAGAAAGGCAATGGTAGCTTGATGGGGATAGCACTGAATCTATAAATTACCTTGGGCAGTATGGCCATTTTCATGATACTGATTCTTCCTTTCCGTGAGCATGGAATATTTTACCATTTGTTTCTGTCCTCTCTTATACCCTTCAGCAGTGGTTTGTAGTTCTCCTTGAAGAGGTCCTTCACATCCCTTATAAGTTGTATTCCTAGGTATTAAATTCTCTTTGTAGCAATTGTGAATGGGTGTTCACTCATGATTTGGCTCTCTGTTTGTCTATTATTGGTGTATAGGAATGCTTGTGATTTTTGCACATTGGTTTTGTATCCTGAGACTTTTGTTTATAGGGTATAATAACTATTTACATTAATTCTAAGATGGAACTGGGTGGTATATATTACACAAGTCAGTTTCAACAATAACCAAAAAATTCTTACTACTGTACTTTGTTGATAGCAACACCCACGTAGCAAGTCTTATTAGTAAGGACAGACTGTTTGCAAAAAGCACTGTGTGGCTGGGACTTGCTGAAGAAGTAAGCATCCTGATGAGTCTTGAAATTATAAAGACTTCTCACATGCTGCCAGCTCTCAAGACTCTCTCATCATTCTGCTTCAGGGAAAATGCTGAAATTGGTTTGTAGGCAATGAATGCAGAGAGACAAGTAGAAATTAATAGCAAATTCTGTTATCTTTAAAGACAGTTGTTACATTGTGCCATCCACATATTTCTAAAACCCAGTGTTTAAGGAACAAATGTGTTTCAAGTGGTGGAAATGGAATAGAACACTAAAATGTTTCAGAGATGTACCTTTCCCCAATTGTGGTATTTGTACTACAGTGAATATAGTGCTCAATTCATAGTGTCAACTTCAATTTTTACTGTCTTTTAAGACTTTTAGTTTGAAATAATTTTAGGCTTACAGAAGAATTAAGAACACTGTACAGTGAGTTCCTATATCCCCTTCATCAGTTTCCCCAGTGTAGCATAACCATAGTTCAATGATTGAAACCAGGAAACTAACATGGGTACAATACTGTTAACTAAAATACAAGCTTTATTCAGATTTTCCTCGTTTTCCTACAACAGTCTTTTTTTCTGTTCCAGGATCCAATTTGGAATCCTATGTTGCATTTCGTTGACATGTCTCCACACTCTCCTCCAATCTGTTGTTTCTCAGTCTTTCCTTGCCTGCCTTTCAGGACTTCAAAACTTTTATGTAGTACTAAGTTACTACCTAATTTAGTTAATTTGTAGAGTATATCTCAATTTTGGTTTGTCTCATGCTTGCTCATGATTGGAGTGAGCTTTGCATTATTATTGGGAAGGATAGTACAGAGACGATGTACACTTCTCAGGGCGCCGTATCAGGAGGGTGCATGATGCCACCTGTCACTATATCTTATTACCTGTGATGTTAGCTTTGAGCCCTTGATTAAGGTGGTGTCTGTCAGATTTTTCCCCTGTGATGTTACTATTTGGAAGACATAATTTGGGATGCAGATATCCTTTTTTCTCCTTAAAATTTTGCCCAAAATTTCAGCATCCATTGGTGAATCTTGCCTGAAACAATTACAACCGTAGTGTTGTAATGGTAATTTTATATTTACCACCTTTCTTCTAGAATTACTAATTGAATTCTTCTTCTGTAAAGAAGTGTTATCTCTTGTCTACCATTTGTATATTTATTCAGTTATTTATTTATGTCAAGGTATTTATTCTCTTTTTGTCTTCCTACATGATGGTAGCAGGTAATTTTTTAAGACTGTATTTTTTAAAGCAGTTTTAGCTTCACAGCAAAATTGAGAGTAAGATACAGAAAACTCTCATCCATCCGCCACTCCCACACATACGTATTCACCCACAGAGGGGCATATTTTTAAAAATTGTGAACCTATACTGACATATCATTATTACCCAAAGTCAATAGTTTATGTTAGGATTCCTTCTTGGAACTGTGCATTCTGTGGACTTGGACAAATGTATAAAGGTATGAATCTACCATTATAATATCATACAGAATAGTTTTATTGCCCTAAATATCCTCTGTGCTCTGCCTAGTCATCCCTCCCTCCTCCCAAGCTCCTGACAGCCACTGATGTTTTTACTGTCTCCACAGTTTTGCCTTTTTCAGAAAGTCATATTGTTGAAATCATATAGTATGTAGCCTTCTCAGATTGGTCTCTTTCTCTTAGTAATCTATACTTACATTTCCTTATCATCTGTTCATGGCTTGAGAGCTCATGTCTTTATAGCACTAAATAATATTCCATTGTCGAGCTGGACCACAGTTTATTCATTCACCTATTGAAAGACATCTTGTTTGCTTCCAAGGTTTCATAATTATAAATCAACTTGCTATAAACATCTGTGGGCAGGTTGGTGTAGACATAGCTTTTAACTCCTTTGAGCAAATACCAAGAAGCATAATTGCTGGATCATATGGTAAGAATGTGTTTAGTTCTGTAAGAAATTGCCAAACTGTCTTCCTAAGTGGCTGTACTGTTTTGCATTTCTACCAGCAACGCGCGAGAGTTTCTGTTGCTCCACGTTCCTGCCAGGACTTGGTGTTGCCAGTGTTTTGGATTTTGGATGTTCTAATAAGTGTGCAGTGCTCTCTCATTTTGCTTGTTTTAATTTGCATTCTCCTCCTGATGACATATGATACCATGTGGAATATCTTTTCATATGCTTACTTGCCATCTATATCTTCTTTGGTGAAGTGTCTGTTAAGGTCTTTGGCCCATTTTTTAATTAGTTGCTTATTTTCTTATTGTTGAGTTTTAAGAGTTTCTTTGTATAATCTTGATAACAGTCCTTTATCAGAAATACAGTTTCTTCCAATATGTGGCTTCTCTTGACAATCTTCTTTGCAGAGCAGAATTTTTAATTTTAATGAAGTCCAGATTATCAATTCTTTCTTTAATCGGTTGTGCCTTTGGTGTCTTATCTAAAAGGCCATTGCCAAGCCCAATGTCATCTAGATTTACTTTGATGTTATCTTTTAGGACATTTATAATTTTGCCCTTCACATTTGAGACCACAAAATGGTCTCTGATCCATTTTGAGTCAATTTTTATGAAGAGTGTGAGGTCTGTGTCTAGATTCTTTTTTTTCTTTTTTGGATGTGGATGTCCAGTGTTCTAGCACTATTTGTTGAAAAGGTGATATTTCCCCAATGTATTGCCTTTGCCCCTTTGTCTGTATTGTAGTATTATAATAGTGAATTTATATTACCACCTTCCTTCTACAGTTACTAATTGGAACTCTTCTGTAAATACATGTTAACTCTTGTCTACCATTTGTCTATTTATTCAGTTACTTATTATATCAATATGGACTCACTGATAATTTATTTTATTCTTTGGGTTAACTTCAATTATGTTTAACTAATTTATGTTGGTTTTATAAATCCAGAGTTAGAGATAGCTAAACTAGTAGAATCCAATGTGAATGCTTAAGTCAATATTCTGAAACCCAGTGTTGTCTCAATCACATAACAGAATTCTTTAAAGAGTTATTTCTTGGCCGGGAGCAGTGGCTCATGCCCATAATCCCAGCATTTTGGGAGACCAAGGCAGGCAGATGACCTGAGGTCAGGAGTTCAAGACCAGCTTAGCCAACATGGGGAAACCCCGTCTCTACTACAAATACAAAAATTAGCTGGGTGTGGTGATGGGCACCTGTAATTTCAGCTACTTGGGAACCTGAGGCAGGAGAATCACTTGAACCCAGAAGGCGGAGGTTGTAGTGAGCAGGGATAATGCGATTGCACTCCAAATTGGGTGAAAAAAGGGGAACTCTAACCCAAAAAAAAAAAAAAAAAAAAAGTTCTTCCTTAAATGTGCGTGTGCGTGTGTATGTATGTATTCCATACTAGACTTTCTATAAATGTTTAATAAATGTTTGCTTTTCAAATGAGTAAGTAATTTCTTATCACTGAACACTTAGTAAGTGCCCAAGGCATAACAAGTACCTATGTCAGATAAAGATTATGCCCGACAGGCCAGGCGCGGTGGCTCACGCCTGTCACCCCAGCACCTTGGGAGGCTGAGGAGGGCGGATCACCTGAGGTCAGGAGTTTGAGACCAGCCTGGCCAATATGGCAAAACCCCATCTCTACTAAAAATACAAAAGAATTAGCTGGGTGTGGTAACAGGCACCTGTAATCTCAGCTACTCTGGAGGCTGAGACAGGAGAATCACTTGAACCCAGAAGGCAGAGATAATACCACTGCACTCCAGCCTGAGCGACAGAGTGAGACTTTGTCTAGGAAAAAAAAAAAAGTTTATGCCCCTGACAATAAACATTATGGAGTTTACATTTTACCAGGCTTTTATTTCATCATGAGTATACATGATCAAAGAACATTAAATTTTTCTCTAGGACACAGTGTTAACATCACCATTATATCATTTGCCAAATGTTAGTCACAAGCCTTGGTTGAAGTAATGTATGCCAAGTTGCTTCACTGTAGAATGATCATTTTCAGTGAGATACGTTGAGACTATGCAAAAACCCTGTTCCTCCTTAAACTTTTTCCCACAATTTTACCCACTAAGTCAATCTACTAGACTTTTATTTACTTGATTACTGGATCCAAAGAGTTCAAAATACTTTGACTAAATAATGGTAAAATTAGAAATCTTCTCCAAAAAAAAAATGTACTGGCCTAACAGAATATAAAGGTTTAAGTAGATATATATCTATATATAATTTCAATCAAGCCCAAGACTTCTCTCCATTAGTAGGGTGTTTTAGTTAAAAACACATGAAGGGCTTTTGCCTGAATTTACCCAGATAGTTACAGTTGAATGACTAAGATGGAAGGTTAAATGCTTTGTCAGCATTTCAAAGATGAATTTCAATATCTATTACATCATCTTTATGATATGAAATATTTTCTTCTCTGCTAATGCCCTACTGCTGTGAATAATCAAACCATTCAAACTACTTTCTCTAAAGCAATTTTTTAAAAAACTAATAAAAATTCTGAGTTTTGATTCTAGGCCAGAAGTCTGCCTGTAGTGGTGGTGAAAAAAAAAAGGTTGGAAGGTCATTCATTGTCATTCTCCAGGAATTTTAGAAGATAGTACACTTTTAAAGCTTCTTGGAAACTCTAGATAATAGGTAGCCAATATCACAAATACAGGTTAAACAAGAGACATTAATTAAAATAATCATTTAGGGAAGAATATTACTGTTACCATTAACTTAATTTCTAAAACAATCTATAGATTTTACCTTTTATCACCTAACAAAAAGAATGGAGAAAGATTTTTATTAGAAGGCCACAGTTCATATACATCATTTTCTATGGGGTTAACATGCATCAACCCTCAAAGCTCCCTCATGTTCATTGCAGTAAACAGACAGCCTTTGGCAAATCTATATGGGGTAGAGTGGAGAACTTAGTGGCATCCTTATAAGTTCATAAAACTACTGTGTATAAACCTAAAGAGTAAATAAGTAACATAAAGGGATTAGTGAAATTAAGTGAAAAAAATGAACAAAATGTGTATATAAAGCGTAAAAATTGAGGTCAACAGTGCAGCTTCATGCTTAGAATAACCTTACGGAGATGTGTGTCAAGTCTACAATATTATGCTTACTTGTGGTCTAACTTTAAGTGCTCTGAGACATTTCTGGTGAATGCCAAATCATCTGGACGACTCAAGGAATTGAAAGCTTGAGAAGAAAGTCAACAGTTCGCACTGCTATTCAATTTTTTCATGACCCAGGACAAGTCACTAGGTCTCTCTGTACCTAGGTTCTTAAACTTAAACTCCACATCTGTAAAATTGAAATTATGATCCCAAATTGCTTCTCAGTATTGTTGTGAACATATCCAATAAGAAGTATGGCATTTTAAAACACTGAATGGGTTCCCCTGTAATAGTCAAACGTCGGCCGTGCGCGCTGGCTCACACCTGTAATCCCAGCACTTTGGGAGGCTGAGGCACACAGATCACGAGATCAGGAAATCGAGACCATCCTGGAAAACACAGTGAAACTCCATCTCAACTAAAAATACAAAGAATTAGCCAGGCATGGTGGCGGGCACCTGTAGTCTCAGCTACTCGGGAGGCTGAGGCAGGAGAATGCGTGAACCTGGGAGGTGCAGCTTGCAGTGAGCCGAGATTGCACCACTGCACTCCAGCCTGGGTGACAGAGCAAAACGCCATCTCAAAAAAAAAAAAAAAAAGTCAAATGTCAGTATCTGTTCCCAAGAATATACAGTAGATTTTCTCTTCTGAGAGATTTTTTAAGTCATTTGTCCTGAAAGTTTTCAGCAGCCACTAATCCAGGAGAATATCAGATTGAATTTTTTGACATCCGTTACAGTTTTATTCTTTTATAAATTAAATGCTGCTTTCATGTAACAGTTCTCAATAAGGCTTGACCAGTGATACACGATCTACACACATCTACACATCCACTCTTGCCTTTCCAAATTATTCTCCAGATTGCAGCCAAAATGATCTTTTCAAAGCACAGGTCTAAAGATGTCACTCCCTTTCTTAAAGCTCTTGAATGGCTTCCCTTTGTGTTTAGGACAAAGACAAAACTGCTTAATGGTCCACAAGATGGTCTATGGTCTAATACTTTACAGTCCACCATCCACTAAAACTCTCCCCACCTGTCTTCTTTCACTGTCTCTTCATCTCACTCTTTCCCTTCCTAGGGTCACGGTCTTGCACACACTTCCCTCCTGCCCTCTCTGAGTTTCATACCCACTCACTCTCTTTGGCAGTCATTTTCTTACAAGTGTCTAACCTAACATCCACAGCACTGTGCTTATCTCCTTGGTAGCCCTTATAGAGTTGGCATTTACATTTTTTGTGTGTGATTATTTCATTGCTCTTTGCCTCCCTCACTAGATTGTAAACATTAAAATCCTTCACATATTGGCATCACAGTGTATCTCTAGGGCCCACATAGTGCTCGACTCAGTAAATTTTTGTTGAATAAACAGTATTTCCCTAAATCAATATTTTCCAATGCAGCCAGTGGTGATCAATAACACTGGGCAGGAAGAAGCTCCATTTCTGGATGACGTTTGTTCATATTGAAGATAAACAAAACAGTTTACTGGTAATGACCCTGATCGCTTATGCAAGAGCTTCCTTTCAATAAGCTATTTTAAGGAAACCAACTTATTTCCAAGCCTGGGACCTCTACTGAGAATACAAGCTTCTCTCATCACAGCAAGGAATAGAAATGCAGTGATGATCACACCCATTGTTGAAATGCATTAGTAGGTCTCCGAGTTGCCCCTCAAAGGACAACAGCCCAGCCTGCTAAAAGGTCTAACCTAGTTTTCTGCCATTTGATATCATGTGATAATGCCTTTCTCCACACTCTTTAACTCTCTTGTGGGATAATACTAATCATTTTAGCTTCCTATTGCTAAAGTCCTCTGGGTATCTTGTCTTTAAGGACAACAGAAAACAGCTGAAATACTTTGTTTGTTTGTTGAGACGGAGTCTTGCTCTTCGCCCAGTCTGGAGTGCAATGGCGCGAACTCGGCTCACTGCAAGCTCCGCCTCCCGGGTTCACAACATTCTCCTGCCTCAGCCTCCCGAGTAGCTGGGACTACAGGTGCCCACCACCACTCCTGGCTAATTTTTTGTATTTTTACTAGAGAAAGAGTTTCACCATGTTAGCCAGGATGGTCTTGATCTCCTGACCTCATGATCCACCCGCCTCGGCTTCCCAAAGTGCTGGGATTACAGGCATGAGCCACCGCGCCCAGCCTAACTGAAATACTTATTGGAAGTATATGGGATGGCATATGCTTCCTGTTTCTAGGAAAATAAAGCCTGTCCATAAACATTAGTACATCTTTGGAAAATACAAATACATTAAAGAGGAAGCAAACATTTGAGTGACATCACCTCTCAGGGAAAATATTTGGGTTCTGTGAATTAAAGGGCTTCATAGCAGATTTCTGGAGTAGAATAAAAACAAAAGCAGATGTATACTGGTTAAAGCCCAGACACTCGGCATGAAGGAGTGTTGAATTCTCTCTGAGTGCAGAAAAGATTCTTTCTGCCCTAGGGCAAGGTGACTTCTTTGGATCGCTGTTACTCTCTTCAATAACATGGATTTCATCTTATTTCATCTGTCTTTTTTGTTTTTAATAAATTATTGAAATCAATTGTTCAAGTGTCTTTTCTAGGCTATAAGCTACTTGAGAGTAGGATTTTATTCGAAGTAAGGACCCTTTTAGCAAAACTGTAGTTAAAAAAGCAGTATTTAATTAATACATTGATGTTAAATAATTGATAATTATGTATCTAATAATAGTTCCTGTGCCAAGAACTACTTTAAGTGCCTTACACATATGTTAAGTCCTATCTCATATCTTCTATCTTGTAGCTGGAGGCTCGGCAATGTAGTTACTGTGATGAAAGAGTAGGCCTTTCTAGCCTGGCCAACATGGTAAAACCCGGTCTCTACTAAAAATACAAAATTTAGCCAGGTGTGGTGGCACACACCTGTAATCTCAGCTACTTGGGAGGCTGAGGCACGAGAATCATTTGAACCCGGGAGGCAGAGATTGCAGTGAGCTGAGATTGTGCCACTGCACTCCAGCCTGGGCAACAGAGCAAGACCCTGTCTCAAAAATAAAAACAAGGCCAGGAGCAGTGGCTCATGCCTGTAATCCCAACACTTTGGGAAGCTGAGGTGGGCAGATCATGAGGTCAGGAGATAGAGACCATCCTGGCTAACACACAAAACCCTGTCTCTACTAAAAATACAAAAAAAAAAAAAAAAAAATTAGCCAGGCATTGTGGCAGGTGTCTGTAATCCTAGCTACTCGGGAGGCTGAGGCAGGAGAATGGTGTGAACCTGGGAGGTGAAGCTTACAGTGAGCTGAGGTCGCGCCACTGCACTCCAGCCTGGGCAACAGAGCAAGACTCCATCTCAAAAAAACAAAAATAAATAAAATAAAACAAAACAAAAAACAGAGTAGGCCTCTCCGTTGTTGAAGCCTTTTATCCCCTTTCGTAGTTTCTAAAGAGACACCCATGAAGCATGAAACAATCACTTAAATCAACCCTGACAAATAATAGGGAGACAAATATCCCAGCCAAACTGCCAACATCTTTATGTCACAATATGTAAGCTGTCTAGCTCATTCCCATGAGAAATGCTGCAATGAGTAAGATCTGGCTCATTCTCCAAAGAGCACTTAACTTTTGGGGGCTGATAAAATTGGCTGCTTCTTCCACTCCCACTCCCTTCACCAACAACTTTTTCCTGCTGGACTCCCAAAATGCTTACAGCAAAGTATATATCATTAGGTGGGAGACTGTAGACTTTATTTTTGAGAAAATTGATTTAACCAAAAGAAAATACTTCAAATCTTATTTGGGGAGCATCCTGGTGAGATAGCCAGACCCTCCATCCGATCACTCTGTGGCAAGGTCCACAAATTGGCAAACTGTGCTGAGAAACAGAGCTCTCAATAATATTTTCTTTAAAAATGAACAGCCTGAGACCACCAGGCAACTAAGGGAAATTTAAATTCAAAGATGGAAACTGAACAAACAGAACAGAGAAAACAATGATAAGAGAGAAAACAAACGGAAACTTTAAAACACTTACATGATTTTACTTAAAATGTAAGAGCAGATACTGCAACTATCTAAAAAAGATAACAGATTACTGAGGGATCATGGCAAATGGGAGGCAGGACTAGAATTTCAGCTCCAGACAGAGCAGCCAGCAGAGGCTTGCATTGTGAATTTTAGCTCCAGATCGACTGCAAAAACAAACCAGCAATTCTGAGAGGACCCACTGAAACTCTGAAGGAAGCGGACTGCTCCTGCAGGACCCAGAAGACACCTCAAATACTGTGAGTGCTCCAACTGCAGAAGTGGGAAAGGGAGACCCTCCTCTCCTGAACACACACCTCCACTGGAGAAGCTGAAGGTCTGATTGCAGGAGAAGTTTCCAACTGTACCTGGGCTGAGTGAAGTTAGAGAGCCAAGCCAAGTGAAATACAAGAGTAGAGGAAGCAGCAGAAAGGCCCTGGGAATTCACTGGGTCCCTTAGCAGCCCATTCCTGCCTGACACCACAAGGATCCATCGGGAGTGTGGCCAGAGGAGCAGGGGGTAAAATTCCACAGGGAGAAGGACTTCTGTAGCTTAACTTTATGACAATTTGAACTGGGCGAGAAGCTCCTGGCCAGAACTCATAGGCAGAAGAGAAGCCTCCTGGCCAGAACTGCACAGGTATGCAGACTTCACAGGCAGGGGGAAGAACTAAAGCCCTTTTCTTTTGCAGATAGGAGGCAGAAAGCATCGGGCAAGTTTTCAAGCCCGTCTTGCCCTCCACCTGGAAACAGACTCTGGGCTGTTGGGGGAGGCATGGTGGGAGTGAGACTGGCCCTTTAATTTGCATGGGAGCTGGGTGAGGCCTGTAACTGCCAGCTTTCCCTGCTTTCCTGACAATCTGCATGACTCAGCAGAGGCAGCCATAATCCTCCTAGGTACACAACTCCAGTGACCTGGGAATCTCACTCCCATTCCCCACAGTAGCTGCAGCAAAACCCGCCTAAGGAGAGTCTGAGCTCAGACACACCTGGCACCACCCTTATCGAATGGTTCTTCCAAATTCACCCTAGTAGCCAAACACAAAGGGCATTTAATATTGGGAGTTCTAGGGCCCCATCTACCACCAGTCCCTCTCCACATTACTACAGCTGATGCTTTCTGGAAAGGGCCACCTCTTGGCAGGAGGCCAACCAGCACAAAAATAGTGCATGAAACCACCAAAGCTAAGGACCCTCACATAGTCCACTGCACCCTAGAGCATCTTCACCAGAACAGGCACTGATATCCAGAGCTAAGAAACCCATAGATGGTTCACATCACAGGACTCTGTGCAGACAACCCCAGCACCATCCCGGAGCTGGGTAGACTCACTGGGTTGCTAGACCCAGACAAAAGACAAGAATCACTACTCTTGGCTCACAGGAAGCCACATCCACAGGGAAAAGGGGAGCATACTACATCAAGGGAACACCCCTTGGGACAAAAAAATCTGAACAACAGTCTTCAGACATAGACCTTCCCTCTGACAGAGCCTACCCAAATGAGAAGGAAAAAGAAAACCAACCTGGTAATATGAAAACACAAGGCTCTTCAATACCTCCGGAAAAAATCACACAACTTCACCAGCAATGGATCCAAAAGAAGAAATCCCTGATTTACCTGAAAAAGAATCCAGGAGATTAGTTGTTAAGTTCATCAGGGAGGGACCAGAGAAAGGTGAAATCCAATGCAAGGAAATCCAAAACATGATACAGGAAGTGAAGGGAGAAATATGCAAGGAAACAGAAAAAGAAAAAACAATAAAAAAACTCAGGAAACTTTGGACAAACTTTTAGAAATGCAGAATGCTCTGGAAAGTCTCTGCAGGAAAATTGAACAACCAGAAGAAAGAAATTCAGAGATCTAAGACAAAGTCTTAGAATTAACCCATCCCAACAAAGACAAATGGACTTAACAGATATATAAAGAACATTTTATCCAACAACCACAAACTACACATTGTATTCAACAGTGCATGGAACTTAGACCACATGATAGACCACATGATAGGCCATAAAACAAGCTTCAATAAATTTAAGAAAATTGAAATTATATCAAGCACTCTCTCAGACCACAGTGGAGTAAAACTGGAAATCAATTCCAAAAGGAACCTTTAAAACCATACAAATAGATGGAAATTAAATAACCTGCTCCTGAATGAGCATTGGGTCAAAAACAAAATCAACATGGAAATTTAAAAATTATTTGAACTCAACAACAATGACACAATCACACAACCTATCAAAACCTCTGGGATATAACCAAGGTGGTGCTAAGAGAAAATTTCATAGCCCTAAGTGCCTACATCAAAAAAACTGAAAGAACACAAACTGGCAATCTAAGATGACACCTCATGGAACTATAGTAACAAGAACAAACCAACCCTAAACCCAGTAGACGAAAGGAAATAACCAAATCATAGCAAAACTAAATGAAATTGAAACAAAAAAAATACAAAATGTAAATGAAACAAAAGCTGGTTCTTTGGAAAAATAAATAAAATTGATAGACCATTGGCAAAGATTAACCAAGAAAAGAAGAGAGAAAATCCAAATAACCTCACTATGAAACAAAACAGGAGATATTGCAACTGACCTCACTGAAATACACAAGAGCATTCAAGGCTACTATGAACACGTTTACACACACAAACTAGAAAATCTAGAAGAGATGGATAAATTCCTGGAAAAGGACAACCCTCCTAGCTTAAATCAGGAAGAATTAGATACTCTGAACAGACCAATAACAAGCAGTGAGACTGAAATGACAATTTAAAAATTACCAACAGAAAAAAAGTCAAGGACCAGATGGAGTCACAGCAGACTTCTACCAGACATTCAAAGAAGAATGGTACCAATCCTTTTGACACTATTCCACAAGACAGAGAAAGAAGGAACCCTCCCAAATTCATTCTATGAAGCTAGCATCACCCTAACGCCAAAACCAGGAAAGGACACAACCAAAAAAAACTACAGACCAATATCCTTGATGAATATACCAAGTGGGTTTCATACCAGGGATGAAGGGATGGTTTAACATATGCAAGTCAATAAATGTGCTATACCACATAAACAGAATTTAAAACTAAAACCATATGATCAGCTCAACAGATGCAGAAAAAGCATTTGACAAAATCCAACTTTCCTTTATGATTAAAGCCCTCAGGAAAATCAGCATACAAAGGACACTTCTTCATGTGATAAAAGCCATTTATGACAAACCCACAGCCAACATAATACTGAATGGGGAAAAGTTGAAAGCACTCCCTCTGAGAACTGGAACAAGACAAGGATGTCCACTCTCACCACTTCTCTTCAACATAGTACTGGAAGTCCTAGCCAGAGCAATCAGACAAGAGTAAGAAATAAACACCATCCAAATCAGTACAGAGGAATTCAAACTGTCACTGTTTGCTGGCAATATGATTTTTTACATTGAAAACCCTAAGGACTCCTCCAGAAAGCTCCTAGAACTGATAAAATAATTCAGCAAATCTCCAGATACAAGCTCAATGTACACAAATCAGTAGCTCTTCTCTACACCAACAGTGACAAAACAGAGAATCAAATCAAGAACTCAACTTATTTTACAATAGCTGAAAAAAAAAAAAAAAAAAACTTGGGAATATACCTAACAAAGGAGTCAAAAGCCCTCTGTAAGGAAAACTATGAAATACTGCTGAAAGAAATCACAGACAATGCAAACAAATGGAAATACATTCCATGCTCATGGATGGGTAGAATCAATATTGTGAAAATGACCATACTGCCAAAAGCAATCTACAAATTCAATGCAGTCCCCATCAAAATAACACCATCATTCCTCACAGAGACAGGAAAAACAATTCTAAAATTCATATGGAACCAAAAAAGAGTCCACATAGCCAAAGCAAAACCAAGCAAAAAGAACAAATCTGGAGGCATAACACTACCTGATTTCAAACTGTGCTGCAGGGCCATAGTCACCAACACAGCATGGTACAGGTATAAAAATAGGTGCATAGACCAATGGAACGCAATAGAAAACCCAGAAATAAACCCAAATACTTACAGCCAACTGATCTTCGACAAAGCAAACAAAAACCATAAAGTTGGGGACAGGACACCGTTTTCAACAAACGGTGCTGGGATAATTGGCTAGCCACATGTAGGAGAATGAAACTGGATCCTCGTCTCTCACCTTATACAAAAGTCAACTCGAGATGGATTAAGGACTTAAATCTAAGACCTGAAACTATAAAAATTCTAGAAGATAACGTTGGAAAAACCCTTCTGGACATTGGCTTAGGCAAAGATCTCATGACCAAAAACCAAAAAGTAAATACAATAAAAACAAAGATAAGTAGCTGTCACCTAATTAAACTAAGGAGTTTTTGCACAGCACAAGGAACAGTCAGCAAACAGACAACTTCTTGTGGTCTTCACAATCTATGCATCTGACAAAACACTAATATCCAGAATCTACAACAAACCGAAACAAATCATTAAGAAAATAACAATCCCATCCAAAAGTAGGCTAAGGACATGAACAGACAATTCTCAAAAGAAGATATACAAATGACCAATAAACATATGAAAAATACTCAGCATCACTAATGATCAGGGAAATGCAAATCAAAACCACAGTGCGATACCGCTTCACTCCTGCAACAATGGCCATAATCAAAAAATCAATAAAGAATAGATGTTGGTGTGGATGTGGTGATCAGGCAACACTTCTGCACTGCTGGTGGGAATGTAACTAGCACAGCCACCATGGAAAACACAGTGGAGAGTCCTTAAAGAACTAACAGTAGAACTACCATTTGATCCAGCAATCCCACTACTGAGTATCTACCCAGAGGAAAAGAAGTCATTATTCGAAAAAGATACCTGCTCATGCATGTTTACAGCAGCACAATTTACGATTGCAAAATCATGGAACCAACCCAGTGGTGTGTGTGTGTACATGTGTGTGTATATACACACATATATATATTCCATTATACATATGGAATATGTATATATATTCCATTATACATATACATATATAATGGAAAACTATGCAGCCATAAAAAGGAATGAATTAACAGCATTTGCAGTGACCTGGATGAGACTAGAGACTATTATTCTAAGTGAAGTAACTGAGGAATGGAAAACCAAATATTGTATGTTCTCACTGATATGTGGGAGCCAAGCTATGAGAATGCAAAGGCATAAGAATGATGCAATGGACTTTGGGTATATGCGGGGAATAGTGGGAGGGGGGTGAGGGATAGAAGGCTACAAATACGTGCAATGTGTCCTGCTTGGGTAACAGGTGCACCAAAATCTCACAAATCACCACTAAATAACTTACTCATGTAACCAAATACCATCTGTACCCCAATAACTTGTGGAAAAGTTAAAAAATTAAATTAAATTTAAATTTAAATTTAAAAGATACGGTATTCATAAAACAAAAAAGGATGCTAGATGCTATACTACTTTGAAAAAAACCAACAAACAAAAACAAAGTACTCTTGAAAATTAACAGTATGATATAGAAATAAGTCCTGCTTTTTTTTTGTTTTCTTTTCTTTTTTTTTTTTTTTTTTTTGAGACAGAGTCTCACTCTGTCACCAAAGTAGGAGTAGAGTGGTGTGATCATGGCTCACTGCAACCTCCTCTTCTCCTCTTCCTGGGCTCAAGCAATCCTCCCACCTCCACCTCCTGAGTAGCTGGGACTACAGTCACACACCACCATGCTTGGCTAGTTTTTTTGTAATTTTTGTAAAGATGGGGTTTCGCCTTGTTGCCCAGGCGAACTACTGAGTTCAAGCTTTGGCCTCCCAAATTGCTGGGATTACAGGTGTGAGCCACCATGCCAGACCAGAAATAAGCATTTCAACAGAAGCATTGAAAAGTAAAATAAAGAATAGAAATAAAATATGGAGCTACTACAATCGAGGGAAACATTTATTTATTTAACCAATCCAGAAAGCCTAGCATCTAAATAATAATAGTTGCTGATACAAACAGCACAGAAAACAGAAGAGATTATCATAGGATAAAATATAAGTATTTTCTAGAACTAAAAGGCATACATTCTTACCTTTAAAGAGACCCATTGATAAATCTCACTTCAAGCCACAAAATATAAAATTCATGAATAACAGAGACTGAGGATAGATCTTAAACACAGGGAGAGGAATGTCACACATCGGGGCCTGTTGGAGGTGGGTGGCAAGGGGAGGGGAGAGCATTAGGACAAACACCTAATGTATGCAGGGCTTAAAACCTAGTGACGGGTTGATAGGTGCAGCAAACCACCATGGTACATGCATACCTATGTAACAAACCTGCACATTCTGCACATGTATCCCAGAAATTAAAGTAAAATAAAATTAAATTAAAAGTAATAAATAAATAAATCTTCAGAATGTAAAAAATATATACATTTTACAATGGATCAATAATCAGTATAAAATTATCACTCACTGAAGTTATTAATGTATAAAAAGAATCATTACAGCACCAAACTTCCCAGCTGCAACACTGAAAGCTGGAAGCAACTGAAGAACGCGTTTGAAAAGGTAATTTTTATCCTAGAATATGTACCCAGCAAAATTAGCAAGTGTGAAAATAGAATAAAGATATTTTCAGTCAAAAAAAATTAAAAGTACTTACCACAAACTCTTTCCCAGGAAACTACCGGAAGGAAGTACTTCTTTAAAATCGAGGAGTAAATCAGGTAAGGTAAAGATACAAAGCACAGAGAGTCCCAAAGAGGAAGGAGATGGAGAGCCTCTCGTGGATGGGGAAGGGGTGCAGTCTCGGGGCGGTAGGTATGTTGTCCACTCTGGAGCAGCTCGTCCCCATTACAGCAGGACAAAGTCTTTAGGAGGCCCATCTCCAAGAAGAACATGCAGATGACAAAATTGCAGTATGTTTAACATTTCAGAGGAGGTTGTGAAAACATAAAGATGAAGAGTGGCACCTGCTAAGGAAACTTAGACTACAAACTCAGAATCTAGCAACAAACCTTTGTCAGTAAGAAAAACTCTGAAGAGAGGAAGGACTGGCTCACCAGCCAGAGGCCAGGGACGATGGAATCACGGCTCCTAGGCACATCAAAGTTTGATTTTCTTTTATGCTTGGATACAAGCTGAGGTCTCTTCCAAGAATTGTAGTCAATAGGATCTCTAGAAGCAAGAGCTTGGAATGCAGGCCTGTAGGTGCTGAGCTAAATTTCAAAATGGGCATTTGAAAGCAATGTAGACAACAAAAACTCTTTAACTGTCTACTATACAGAGTGATCTTATGGGGTAGCAGGTCCCTTCATCAATATAAATTCTAGAAAAAGCAAAAATTATGCAAGAAAATGCTCATGTGCACAATTATAATACCAATAATGTATCAGCTGTGAATAATGTTTTCATAACACTATAATGATTCAATTGTTCTAAAAATATGGTATAACTATATAGAAGAGTTGTATGTGTATGTGTATGTGCATGCATGTTTGTGTGTGCTAGCTGCATGGATGTGTATCAGTGTGTGTAAGCTAGCAACATCCTCCTCTTTCATCCTAAGAGGTAAGTAGAAAATACCTAAAACTTTAAAAAATCAAGAAATCAACACCAGAGCTATGCAATTTAGAAATATGGAGGTAAATATCAAAATAAATAGCTTAAAGAATTCAAAGTGGTTGCCTCCAAGTAACAGGAATTGAGAGTTTTCCATTATAAGTCAAATACTGAAGTCAAATACTTTTTATTTTTAAATTATGTCCAGTCATTACCGTAATAATGATTAAACATAAACTTTAATTGGGTATGCAGAAGCAGAATAGTCTAGAAAGAACTATTCCTTAGGTGACATTCCTTACCTCGCTAAATGCATAACCTTCAGCTGCTAGTCCTTCACCTTGCAGGCTCAAAAGCTTAATTTCACCTTTACATAAAAAGCAGATCTGTCTCTGGGAGAAGCAGTGAAACTCACTTTAATTACACTTATGAAATTAGGTATATTAATTTAAGATGAGACCTCATTGCACCAGTAGACAGCATGCCCATTCTGGATAAATGGTGCATCCTTTTTCTATGTTTAGTAAAGCAACATGGTTAGGTAAATGAGAATCACTGGTTTACACAAGGAAATGACTGATAAGATCTAGAAGCCCATTTGGTCACCACAAAATCTGGAGATACCTATCAAGGAAACCATACATAGTTAGAAATTTTCTTGGAATCAAAAGAAATTCAATAAATTGAATGTTTAATGGCTTCATCCTAAACTGTTAAAATGATTCCACAAGGCAGTGTTATTATCCCCTGCCCTGGATATTTGGAACATTATCTTCGTCTAAGAAAAAGAAACTGATGCTCAGGAAATTAAATAGTTTGCTCAAGGTCACACAACTAGCTGGGATTTGAATACAGCTTTGCCTGATAGATAATATTTCTGTTGTGCCACATTGCCTTTCCAAAACAAACAAGAAAAGGGGGGATCCAAGGAATAACTTTTCTTATTAAGCATTTTTTATGCTTTTTGCCATGACTAGGTCATTAATAAACCTATCTTCTAAATACAAAGTGTTAAAAATGAAAGAAAAAAATGGCAATTAATAGTTAATTAATTCCTACTATGTAAGGCTCTGCACTAGCAAATTTTCAATTCTTATCTACTTCTTTTTCACATAATTTGTTTATTAAGTACATTTACGGGTTTCTACTTATTTTTACACACTGTTGTTTATTACAAATAAGTAGCAGTTATTTTGTATTATTAAACCAGACTTGAAAATTTGTGTTGTCATATTTTGGAAACTTTGTTGGTATTTTTACTTCTGTGAATTTGATTGGGTAAAAACATGTCTAAAATGTCTAATGCATCTCCAATGAATAATGCCACAGTCATTTCAGAAAATGAAAATGGAAGTAATAACATATCATATTTTGTTACCACCATTGCTCTACAGCCAGATTTTAGTGAGCCCAGCTCTGTAATCTGCCTGAGCATTTACAGACCTCAGGAGGGGCACTGTATGGCTTTGGGCTAGAAGCAGCTGAAAAGAATGTCTCTCGCTCGTGCAAGAGCAGCGTTGAGTATGGCTGCTCTGTGTGCAGGCTCACCAACTGTGCTACTCATGGCGGGGGCATTGTTCAGGGAAGGAGTAAGGCTGGCCAAGTTTGCCATTAGACATTAAGAGGGTATGTAAAATCTATCAATATTTCTCCATCCCGTTGCGAAGAAATGGAAAAGAAGACAGTAGCCAGCTACTGCATTGCCACTACAGAAAAGTAACATTACAGATTTTATGACATTTTTCTTGAAGAAATCCAACTATATACCTTGGGAAGATAGGGAAAGCATTGCAGGAAAGACAGAAAAATAACATTTAAGATGGTGCCAGAAATTCCACCTGCCATCCCTCTCAATATGCTGAGTAGGTGCCCAAGATGAGTACAAGCGGAAGACATAAGTCTGTTCTCTCAGTTTATCTCACTTTCTCTGAGCCACTCGTAGCATGAGAATCAGATGCACTTAATAGAATTGTGGTAGTCAGGTGCCAAGGATGGTTTTCTTACCACATGGTCCCTACACACACACAAGCCAATTCCTTCATCTGGTACTCAACTGAAGAAAAACGTCACTCGTTCCAAAGCTGGAGGAAAAACTGGCAGAACTGGATTCAGCTGTGAGACAGCGTGGTGTGGCCTCCAACATGGCATTATTCTAAAAGAAGTTCAGGAGTAACTTTGACTATAGTTGTTCCTTAACTCCCGCTTACGATGTAACCCAGCCACACTAGGCTCTAACCAGCTTCAAGATAGGACAAACCAAGAGTGCCAGGCTAATCTAGTAATTGAGGAAGTCAGTAAGATTTTTGAGATGCCATGAGGACAAAAGTCATAGTGAAGACATTAGCTATTCTTATGCATGACTAAGACACTGCAAGTCTGAGGCTCAGTCCACTTCAAAGACCAGGAGTTCCATGTAATCACCAGGTAGCAGGAGAGAAAACAATTCCAAGAAGATTCAGGTCTAATTCTTGAAAATATAATGGTACTAATGGTGTGGGTAGTTCTATATTTTAACTTGTTCTATAAAGCAAAGATTTCCTTCTTAGTTTTTTAATGTATTCCCTAGTTGTATAGTAGTGTAATCTGAGAGGTCTTCATTATTTTTGAACTCTTGATAGTGGGCTCTACCAGGACAGGGAAGCTAGTTTAAAGCTATGTGTTCGTTTTCTACAGTTCAAGATGTCTAGTGTATCACTGTGGGGTCCTATCTTTGTTTGGGGATAGATCTCTCATACGTCTTTTTGGTCAAGCAGATGTAAATCAAATGCCTACTCTTGGTCCTTTGATCCTTGGGATTGCTTCAGATATTGGTAATTTAATACAAATGCAAATATACTACCCTGCAATGTTAAGTATTTTGTTTCATAATGTAAAAGATGTTCTTGTGGTTTAAAAAAGAGTACGTTTCACTATACACCTATTAGTACGACTAAAATAATAAAACCCTCGCTATATCAAGTACTGACAGAGAAATTTCTGCAACTCTCATTCAACACTAGTGAAGATGCAAACTGGTACAGCCACCGTGTAAAACAGTTTGGCAGTTTCTAAGAAAATGAAACATATGATTATCACATGACCCAGCAATTTTGCTCCTAGGTATTTTCTGAAGAAAAATGAAAACATGTATCCACACAAAAATCTGCACGTGAATATTTAGAGGAGCATTATTCATAATTGCCTCAAACTAGAAACAACTCAAAAGTCCTTCAGCACGTGAATAAATGAACTACTGTACATCCATATGGTAGAATACTACTCATCAATAAGAAGGAACAAACTATTGATACATGCACCAACATAAATGAATCCTCAATATATCACACAAAGTGAAAGAAACCAGACTCAAAAAATCAATACTATATTATTTCACTTACATGACAGTCTAAAAATACATAACACATTAGGGTCAGAAAACAAATCAGTAATTGACAAGGATTAGGACTGAGAGTGGGATTTGACTCCAAAGGGGCAGCTCAAGGAAATTTTTAGTGTAAGAGCACTATTCTATGTCCTGAGTGTGGTGCTCAGGACTATGCATTTGTCAAAACTTATATAACTATACAATAAAGGAAGACTAATTAAAATCACATTTTAAAAAAATGTACAGATCCACAAGAAGACTAATGCAGAGATTAGCTAATTCCCCTAGCAGTGTGAATTTAGATAAAAAGATAAGAGAAGTGGTTATGAGACAAAAAAGAACATATCTAAGAACTATGGTGCCAGGCCCGGCCCAAGGAAAGGATCATTAGAAGTGAGTCCTCTGTGAGATGGTCTACACATCACTGCAGGACACAGAATCGCTGGAAAAAATGGAAGTGTTTCTGTATTTAAGAATCAACTCCAATTTATGAAAAAATAAAAATAGAAAATCATTTCAGAATTGTACATTGCTCTTTCTCTCTGAAATGCAGGCATGCAAATAATTTTTCATGTAACAAATCTGTAGAGCCAGTGAGCACAACAAAATTGTGTGTGGAACTGATTTTAAATGAACCTTGCATTTTCTCCAGCATTCCACACAATAATTTGATAGAAAAATAACTTTTAGTAAAAATATAGAAACACAATATATTAACAGAAATAGGCAACCTAATTAATTTGTAAAAGTCTCCTCACTTCTATGGACATTTCTATAAGTTACTGGAGGACAGCTGGTAAGAGAACAAGAAGGAAGTAGATCTCAGATGGGGACAAAATCTGAGAGGCCAATATAGCCTAAGGTGAGTAATGTTGACTGACTACTCAAGTGGGTGAGGAATTAAGAAGCTGGAAAGACAACTTAAAACTCATCTAAGAATCCCTTTTATTTTATGGATGAGGAAAGCTGTGGCTTAGGGATATGTAGGGCTTAGTCTTCTGCTTCCAAGTCAAGAGCTTTGTTTTGTTTTGTTTTGTTTTCTAGCAACAGTGTGATTTGCTGTGTTCCCAAAAGGGGAGAATATAGACTGAAATGTACAATTTAAACCCGATGTGACACAATGGGCAAAATGGCGTATGTTTGGGAATTTTATTGAAGTGGTAAAATACAATTCTTTCTAAACAATGTCCTGTTACTAATAATTATCATTCTGTAATTTTCAGAACTCAACCAAGTGGAAAAAATTCATTATTAGTTCTCAGAAAGGATGAGTCTCTTCTCCCCACCTCTAGTAACAAGAAAGTCATATCAACACCAAGGAGACAGAGACATGAGCTCAGTGTCACAGTTGCATATAGGAATGTATAGCAGGTACTCAGTTTGCTTCTGGAAGGTTTGCCCTCTGACCACCACCTGTTCAATTAATTGTGCAACCAAAGTTCAATACTTGGTATGCATTTATTCATTCCTTTAACAGCAACAAACAGTATTGCCCCTAGAAAGAGGGCAGACAAGGTCCTAACAGATGGGTAAGGGGTTAAGACCAGAAATGGCCCTCCTCCTGTGAATACTGACCCTCGCCTTCAACTTGTCATTATTTTTTATTGATACATAATATTTGTACATATTTGTGGAGTACATGTGATATTTTCTTACATGCGCAGAATGTGTAACGATAAAGTCATTAAAGGTATTAACGGTATCCATCACCTCAAGTATTTATCATTGCTGTGTGTTGAGAACATTTCAAGTGCTCTCTACTAGCTATTTTTAAACATACGGTACATCATCGTCAACTATTATCATGCTACTCTGCTGTTGAACATTTTAACCAATTACTTATATCTAATTATATGTTTGCACCCATTAACCAACCTCTCTTCATGCCCTCTCTCCTATCCACACACCTTTCCTTATCTCTGGCCTCTATCATTCTACTTTCTACTTCTATGAAATTCACTTTCCTTAGCTGCCACATATGTGTGAGAACGTATGATATTATTTTTGTCTGCCTGGCTTATTTCTCTTAACATCATGACCTCCATTTCCATCCACGTTGCTGCAAATGACATGATTTCAATCTTTTTCATAGCCAAATAGTATTCCATTGCGTATATATACCACATTTTCTTTATTCATTCATTCAGTGACAGATATTTGGATTGATTCCATATTTTTGCTGCTGTGAATAGTCCTGCAGTGCAGGTATCCCTTTGATATACTGATATCCGAAAGAAAGGATATCAGTATATCGATATCAGTATTTTGAAGCGATACCTGCACTCCACTCATATATTGGGATTGCTAAATTGTATGGTAGTTCTATTTTTAGTTTTTTGGTAAATCTCCATACTGTGTTCCACCATGGCTAATCTAACGTACATTCCCATCAACCGTGTATAAGAGTTCCCTTTTCTCCACATTTTCAGAAGCATCTTTTGTTGTTCATAATACTCAATCTAACTAAAGTAAAATAATATCTTATTGTGGTTTTGATTTGCATTTCCTGATGATCAGTGGTGTTGATCATTTTTTATATACCTGTCTTCTTTTGAGAAATGTCCATTCATGTTCACTTTTTAATGGGATTCTTTGTTTTCTTACTATTGTTTGTGTTCCTTGTATATTATGGAAATTAGTCCCTTGTTGGATAAACAGTTTGCAAATATGTTTTCCCACTCAACAGGTTGCCTCTTCACTGTGTTCATTATTTTCTCTCTTATGCAGAAGTATTTTAGTTTAATATAGTCCTTTTTGCCTACTTTTGTTTTTGTTGCCTATGCTTTTGAGGTTCTAGCCATGAAATGTTTGCCTAATGTCTTGAAATGTTTCCCCTATTTTTTCCTCCAGTAGTTTTATAGTTTGGGGTCTTACATTTAAGTCATTAATCTACTTCAAGTTGATTTTTGTATATGGTGAGAGATAGAAAATCAGTTTCATTCCTTTGAATATGAATCTAGTTTTGCCAGCACCATTTATTGATGTAGATATTCTTTCCCCAGTGTATGTTCTTGGTGTGTTTGTCCAAATCAGTTAGCTATAAACATATAGATTTATTTATGTTTCCACTATTCTGTTCCATGTGTCTATGTGTACGCTTTTATACCAATACTATCTGTTTGGGTTACTATCACCTCGTAAAACATTTTGAAGTAAGGCAGCGTGATGCCTCGAACTTTGTTCTTTTTAGCTTAGAATTGCTTTGGCTATCTGGGATCTGATACGGTTTGGATTTATGTCCCCACCCAAATCTCATGTTGAATTGTAACTCCTAGTGTTGGAGGAGAGGCCTGGTGGGAGGCGATTGGATCCTAGGGGCAGTTTTCCCCTTGCTGTTCTCTTGATAGTGAGTGAGTTCTCATGACATCTGGTTGTTTAAAAGTGTGTAGCACCTCTTCCTTGTCTCTCTTTCTCCTGCTCAGGTCACATAAGATGTGCCTTCTTCCCCTTCACCTTCTGCCATGATTTTAAGTTTCCTGAGGCCTCCCCAGCCGTGCTTCCTGTTGAGCCTGTGGAACTGTGACCCAATTAAACCTCTTTTGCTTATAAATTACCCCATTTGGGGTGTTTCTTTACAGCAGTGTGAAAACAGACTAATACAGGCTCTTTTTTGGTTCTATACAAATTTTAGGATATTTTTCTATTTCTATAAAAAAAGACATTGATATTTTAATAGCAATTGCATTGAATCTATAGATTGCTTTGGGTAGTATGGGCATTTCAACAATGTTAATTTTTCTGATCCATGAGCATGGGATGTCTTTCCATTGGTTTGTGTCCTCTTCAGTTTATTTTATCAGTGTTTTGTAGTTTTCCTTGTAGTCATTCATCCACTTGGGTAAATTTATTCCTAGGTTTTTTTTTTTTTGTAGCTATTGTAAATGGAATTGCCTTCTTGATTTTTTTCAACTAGTTAATTATTGATGTATAAAAATATTACTAATTTTAAGTATTGATTTTGTATCCTGAGACTTTACTGAATTTCTTAGTTCTAAGAGTTTTTTGGTGGAGCTTTTGATTAAGAGTTTTTATAATGAAGAAAAGTTGATTTTTATCAAATGTTTTTTTTTTTTTTTTTTTTTTGCATCTTTTGAGATGATCATATGGTTTTTGTCCTTCATTATTGTATTAGTCTTTTCTCACACTGCTATAAAGAACTACCTGAGACTGGGTAACTCATAAAGAAAAGAGGTTTAATTGGCTCACAGTTTCACAGGCTGTGCAGGAGGCATGGCTAGGGAGGCCTGAGGGAACTTATAATCATGGTGGAAGTCGAAGGGGAAGCAGGCATAATCTTCACATGGCAGAGCAGGAGAGACAGCATCTGGTCTCATAGAATGAGTTAGGGATAATTCCCTCCTCTTTAACTTTTTGGAATAGTTTCAGGAAAATTAGCATTAATTCTTTATAGATTTGGTAGAATTTGGCAGTGAAGCATCTGGTCTTCGGCTTTTCTTTCTTCAGAGCTTTTTATTACTAGTTTAATCTTGTCATTCACTATTGGTCTGTTCAGGTTTTCCATTTTTTTTTTTTTCTGATTCAACCTTAGAAGGTGGTATGTGTTCAGGAATTTATCCATTTCCTCTCTAGGTTTTCCAATCTGTTAGTGTATAGTTGTTCATAATAGTCTCTGATGAAACTATTCATTTCATTAATCCTTTGTATTATTTCTTTAAGTCTCTATTTTATTTAGTTCTGCTCTGATCTTTATAGTTTCTTTCCTTCCACTAATCTTGGATGTGGCTTGTTCTTGCTTTTCAAGTTCCTCAAGGTGCATCATTAGACTGTTTATTTGAAATCTTCCATTTTTCTGATGTAGGTATTACTATTACAAATGTCCACCTTCGCACTGCTTTTGCTGTATCCCATAGTTTTGGGTATGTTGTATTTCAATTTCCTTTTGTTTCAATATATTTTTTAAATTTTCCATCTTAATTTCTTCATTGACACAATGGTTGTTCAGGAGCATGTTGTTTCATTTCCATGTATTTGTATCATTTCCAAAGTTACTCTTACTGATTGCTAGTTTTATTCCACTTTTATTCCAGTTTTATTAATAGTGGAAAACTTCCCAAGTCTAGCAGGATATTTACACATCTGGATACAAGAAACTCAGAGATTCTCAAATATTTATAATACAAAAAGACATTCTCCACAGCACATTATAGTCAAGCTGTCAAAAGTCAAAGATAAATAGAGAATTGTAAAAACAGTAAAAGTATCTAGTCACCTCTAAGGGAATCTCATCACATTAACAGTGAAGATACTTGATCTGAGAACATACCTGATGTGATTTTGATTTTTTAAAAATTTGCTGAGACTTCTTTTGAGAACTAACATGATTTATCCTGGAGAATGTTTCATGTGCTAATGAGAAGAATGTGCATTTTGTAGCCATTGGAAACAGTAAAGGTTGTTAAGGCCATTGGTCTAAAGTCCAGTTTAAGTTCAGTGTTTCTTGTTTTCTGTTCACATGATCTGTGTAATGCTGCAAATGCGGTGTTGAAGTTCCCCACTATTATTGTACATTGTATTGGAGTCTACTTCTTGCTTTACATCTAGTAATATGATTTTTTTTTTTTTTTTTTTTTGAGACGGAGTCTCATTCCATTGCCCAGGCTGGAGTGCAGTGGTGCAATCTCGGCTCACCACAACCTCTGCCTTCTGGGTTCAAGCAATTCTCCTGCCTCAGCCTCCCGAGTAGCTGGGACTACAGGCATGTGTCACCATGCCCGGCTAATTTTTATATTTTTAGCAGAGACGGGGTTTCACTATGTTGGCCAGGCTGGTCTTGAACTCCTGACCTCGTGATCCACCCGCCTCAACCTCCCAAAGTGCTAGGGTTACAGGCATGAGCCACCACGCCCAGCCTACATCTAGTAATATAATATTTATATATCAGAGTTCTCCGGTGTTGAGTGCATATAAATTTATAATTGTTACATCGTCTTGCTGAATTATCTCTTTATCATTGTGTAATAACGCTCTTTGTCTTTTTAAATGTTTTTGAATTAAAGCCTGTTTTATAAATACAACTATTCCTGCTTGCTTTTGGTTGCCATTTGTATAAATTATCTTTTATCCATCTCTTTAGTCTGTATGTATATTTTTATATACAAGATATGTATATGTATATGAAAGTATACAAGATATTTACATATGCCTACAAGAAACTGACTTTACCTTTTAGTCTGTATGTATACTTAGTCTATATGTGTATTTCTTTTGTTTTCTGTCCACATGACCCATCTAATGCTGAGCATCGGCTGAAGTTCCCTACTATTATTGTACAATGCATTGGAATCTTCTTCCTTTACATCTAGTAATATAATTTTTTTGTATGCATATATTTTTCATGTATATTTACATATAGACTAAAAGGTAAAGTTAACTTCTTGTAGGTAGCCTATAATTGGATCATGTTTTTAAAATCCATTCAGCCAGTCTATACAATTTAAGTGGAAAACTTAATCCATTTAATTCAAGGTTATTATTGACATATCAAGTTTTGTTCCTATCATATTTTAGATTGTTTTCTGAATGTTTTATATAACCTTTGTTCCTTTCTTTTCCTCTTATTATCATTCTAGTTTGGTGGTTTTCTGTATAAAAGACACATTTTATAGTGGTAACATTTCAGTCATTTCTCTTTCTCATTTGTGTGTTTGCCTGCCCAGTGTGTTTTATACTTTTGTGTGTTTCGTTATAGTAGATATTGTCCTTTTGCTTCCAGGTTTAGGACTCTCTTAAGCATTTCTTGTAGGCCCATTCTAGTGGTGATGAATTCCTTTGGTTTTTGCTTATTTGGAAAATATTTTATTTCTCATTTATTTATGAAAGATAACTTAGTTTGGTATAGTGTTCTTGGCTGGCAGTTTTTTCTTTGAGCACTCTGAATACATCATCCCATTCTCTCCTTGCCTGTAAGGTTTCTGCTGAGAAATCCACTGTTAGTCTGATGAGATCCCCTTATAAGTGACCAGATGCTTTTCTCTTGCTGTTTTTACAATTCTCTCTTTGACTTTTGACAGCTTGACTATAATGTGCTGTGGAGAATATCTTTTTGCATTATAAATATTTGAGAATCTCTAAGCTTCCTGTATCCAGATGTGTAAATATCCTGGCAGATTTGGGAAGATTTTCCACTATTAATTTATTAAATGTACTGTCAGAGTGCTCAGGTGGTGAAGGCAGCAGGTGTGCTGCACACCTGCTGCTGGGGAGGTCAGGGTTGCTGTAGATTGGTGGCTGGGGATCACAAGCTTCAAGACCAGGTGGTGGCTGCAGGTAGGGTCTCCTGGCTTCAAGGCACACGAAAACATACAACAGCCCCACTTCTTGGGAGTAGGTTTGCTGCCAGTGGCTCCTGCTTCAGCCAAAGAAGTGGCAGCGAAGAGCAGTGACAGCTGTAGGCAGGGGATGTCAATGGGGTACCAGGGATGTAGAGATGAAGGGACTATTGGGCCCTAGGAAAGGATTCAGCCTGGTAGAGAGTGGGCTCTCAAAATGTCACCATGCTGTAGCTGCTTGGGATCTTGAGGTGTGGGACCCCACATGAGATCCCTTTCTGGAGCAATGCTGTCATGCAATCTCCAGGCAGCCACCCTTTTCTCACATTGGGGAGCTTCTCTGGGCTCCCAGCTGATCCTGCCAAGCAGACTGTCTCGCTTCCTTCTCTTTCCTTTTAGGTGTTTCTTGTCACTTCACTTTTGAATTCCAGTATTTACTTGCTATTTTGATTCTTCTTTAAGGAGGAGGTGACTGTTAGATGCCTCTAGTCAGTCATCTTTAATCTCCTCTGCACAATTTGCCATTTTTGAGAAACTATTGTGCTAATGAACATGAGGGAGAGAGGGAGAGTCATAGACTCAATCCAACCAAGAACTGATCATAAATTTTTCACTTGAGTACTAACAACTATAGTTATTGGTTACAGGACATTGTTTAGAAAGTTTGCGGCCAGGCGCGGTGGCTCAAGCCTGTAATCCCAGCACTTTGGGAGGCCGAGACGGGTGGATCACGAGGTCAGGAGATCGAGACCATCCCGGCTAACACGGTAAACCCCATCTCTACTAAAATACAAAAAACTAGCCGGGCGAGGTGGCAGGCGCCTGTAGTCCCAGCTACTCCGGAGGCTGAGGCAGGAGAATGGCGTAAAATCCGGGAGGCGGAGCTTGCAGTGAGCTGAGATCTGGCCACAGCACTCCAGCCCCGGTGGCAGAGCCAGACTCCGTGTCAAAAAAAAAAAAAAAAAAAAAAAGAAAGTTTGCAATAGGTAATTTTTATTCATTGACCAAATAAATGCATCATTGATCAATAAAATATTTTTTGTTTATAGGCTTTTATACATGCTCCTACATCCCTGGAAATCTGCAAGAGCAAAGCATCATAAAAGGACCAGACACATAATAGCAGAATAGCAGCATTATCTTTCCAGAATTATCTGTTAACCATTCTTGACTAAGCTCAAGCAAGTCCAACCAGTCAGGTACTTATAAAGATAACACCAGTAAAAATTTCTCCACGTCCTTTTTATTTTTCTCCTTCCTCCTAAGTCCACATATGTCTGTTAGAAAATTACTGCTGAAGGCTGGGCATGGTGGCTCATGCCTGCAATCCCAGCACTTTGGGAGACTGAGGCAGGTGGATCACGAGGTCAGAAGATTCAGGAGATTGAGACCATCCTGGCCAGGCCAACATGGTGAAACCCTGTCTCTACTAAAAATACAAAAATTAGCTGGGTGTGGTGGCTAGTAATTCCAGCTACTCTGGAGGCTGAGTAATCTCAGTACTCAGTACTCCGTGGTGGTAATCCCAGCTACTCAGGAGGCTGAGGCAGGAGAATCACTTCAACCAGGGAGTCTGAGTTTGCAGTGAGCTGAGATCATGCCACTGCACTCCAGCCTGGTGACAGAGCGAGACTCTGTCAAAAGGAAGGAAGGAAAGGAAGGAAAGGAAGGAAAGGAAGGAAAGGAAGGAAAGGAAGAAAATTACTGCTGAAACTCCATCAATGAAAAATAATTTAAAATGATACGTAATGTTGATCAAACTCATCACCAGTGGTGGATTAAGTGGTAGGAAAGGGAAGCTGAAACTCTAGCTCTGAGATGTTTTTATATGTTTGTTTAACTTATCTTGTTTGTCTCATAAATTCTAATACTATTCACATTCAACTATAAGCTCGCCAGAAACTGTCCTTGCTTCTTTTGTTCACTGCCATGTCTCGAAGGTCTAACACTAACAGACGTTTATTTATAGAATGAACAAATTGATGAATTAATAGGGTGAAAATCTTTGATCAAGAGAAACTTCAGGTGTTTATTAGGTCTTACATTTAAAAAATGAAGTGTCTTTTTTATGACTTCAATAAAATTTTTTGAAGAGGTTAATATACAAATGAAAGATATTGTCAATATAATTTCAGGTTGAGCGTATTCACCTTTGGTATACATCGTCTGCACCACATTTGCTCTAAGACAGTATGACAGTTGTCTATGCCAATAATTTTAATACTCACTACATCACTCCAAGTATTAGTAATTCTAAATATGAAATCTCAGGACATTTTGACAGAAGGCTACCTACAAATGTGTCTGAATTATACATGCAAACAAACCTGAATGAATATCAAAGACGAAGAAGATCTTTTTCTCAGAGGGCAAGAAGAGAATTCATATCAGTTTATCATTTAATACTTCGGCAAAGGCTTTTGCTAGAAGACTTTTAATGTTCTTTTCCGTATTCAATCATACAACTGCCTGAAGAGGATGTTGTGATTTGGGTAATAATTTTCTCAAACACATTTACATCCCTAATTTCTTTTTGAGCTGAGTCAATCAACATGCCATTTGGGATGCACCTGGAGGCTACTAGTTTAAGGGTTTTTTTTTTTTTTTTGGAAAGTGAGAACTATTGGACATCCATTTGCACTTGAACTGCCTGTAAATACCTCCCAAAGCCCCTTAGCTCTACAGAGGGAGAACAAAGGAAACAGCCATATTCAGTCGGTGCTTTGTGATTTCTGTATTCCATAGGCTTGAGAATAGAATAGAGGAGGCACTCAACTCTTTTTGGGGTCACTGTCTGGAATAGAGAGAAAGAGGCTGTTTTCCACATTTTCAAATGCTCTCCCTCTCAGTTTGCTGCAACTTCCTCTGACAGCCATGTTCGTGCATGGCACTGCCTCATAGGAGTTTGTCCTGGTTTTGCACTCAAATGGCAAGTGAAAAGTATGGTGAATATTACACTCTGTAATTACTTATTAAGGGTTGAGCCCCCAAATCCTTTTTTTAGTTTTATTTTTTCTCCTTTCATTCATACTCAGGGCTCCTAGACCTTCAGCTCCGAACTCAGAACGAGAACCTGCATTCAAAGCTTTAACTGCAGGTCAGACTCAGCACAGTTTTTTGGGGAGGAGAAAGGAGGCTGAGTGATGTGGTGGATGGGTGGAAATGAAAATAAAAATACAATACCTAAGTTGCTGTGTTCATACAACCAATTCCTCATCACCCATCATTACATTCAAGGATCTGTAATATGACTTGTGCCCATCTTTCTGTCTCAATGTTCTATAGCTTACTAACATTAATTTTAATGTTCAGCCATTCTAGAGCAATCTGCCCTCCAAGATTGTGCTCTGCACTTATCTCATCCCTGTGCTTTGGTTCATGTTAATCCTGCCCCCTGAATTATATCCAGTCTATCTCAGCCCACTCTAATCCTACTCATTCTTCAAGAGCTAGCTCAAATCACCACTAGCCTTTTATTTCTCACCCCCACCTAAATAAAACAAGATGAAAACAGAATTAATTTTTATAGCTATATGGGAAAACACTTGGCTAACCTCCTTGAGATGGAAAGTGGTGTCCAGAGGCATAAGCCCAAAAAACAAAATGAAACCTATCCTGCTCTCGCAGGAAAAGAGAGAGAAAGGTCACAAAGAGGAGGTGAAATAGAGACCCTGCAGGGAAACAGCCAGTAGAGATCTCTGGTGGCTGAGCAGTCAAAAGATACTTGAAGAATGGAGAAACCAATTTCAGATTAAAATTGTTTGTATGGAATAGGAATTTTTGTGTCAACTTGGCTAGGCCTCAGTGATTTAATAGAGTACTAATTTAAGTGTTGCTGTGGAGGCATTTTACAAATTTGGATAACATCTACAATCAGTTAGATACTCCTTTGAATATAGGAGATTACTTTCAATAACATGGGTGGGCCTCATCTAATCAGTTGAAGGACATCCCAGAGTTGTGGGTTTTCTGGAGAAGGAATTCTGCCTTGAGACCGCAGCATTAACTCCTGCCTGAGTTTTCAGGCTGTATATACGTATCTAATGTATCTATATCTACAGATAGGTATATTGCAATGTATATGTATATATAATATATATAATAAATACGTTTATATACGTGTATGCACGTATGTAATATATGTATGCATTATAATGTATGTATATATTCTGCAATATATACATATAATGGATGTTTATATGTGCAATATGTATATATAACACATATACATATATATAACATGTATATTCACATACAGGCAATCCTCATTATTCATGAATTCCATATTGCTGTTTTGCCTACTTCCTCAAATTCATTTGTAACCCCAAAATCAATACGATATTTTTGCAGTCATTTGTGGACATGCAAAATAGTAGTGAAAATGCTGACTTGCTCCTCAGATATGTTCCCACTCAAAGCCAAACAAGCAATGCCCTGCCTTCTTGTTTCAACTCTATTTTTGAGAGAGAGTCTCACTCTTGTTGCCCTGGTTGAAGTGCAGTGGTATGATCTGGGCTCACTGCAACCTCCGCTTCCTGAGTTCAAGTGATTCTCCTGTCTCAGCCTCCCGAGTAGCTGGGATTACAGGCATGCACCACCACACCCGGTTAATTTTTGCATTTTTAGTGGAGACAGGGTTTCACCACGTTGGCCAGGCTGGTCTCGAACTGCTGACCTCAGGTGATCTGCCTGTGTTGGCCTCCCAAAGTGCTTTACAGGAGTGAGCCACCATGTCCAGCCTTGTTTCAACTCTTATACTGTAAACAAGTCTCCTTTCCGTGGTATATTTAATGCCATGCTTTTCACATCATTGTGCTTTCTGTTGATTTTGCTGTTTAAAATGCCCCTCCCTGGCACAGTGCTGAAGTGCTGTCTAATGTTTCTAAGTGCAAGAAGGCTGTGACACGCCTTCTAGAGAAAATATATATGCTAGATAAGCTTTATTCAGGCATGGATTTTAGTGCTCTTAGTCTTGAACTCAAGGTTAATAAATCACAAATATATAGAGAGTCATGCATTGTTTAATGAAAAAGCTATGTTCTGATAAATGCATCATACTTTGTCGTTTTACAAACATCATAGTGTGTACTTACACAAACCTAGATGGCATATGTACATTTTTATTTATATAATTTTTCATATGGAACACCAAACATCCCAGCAGCATTACTTAGTATTAATAATTTCCTTTACTTGACGTGCAATGCCAATATCAAGTGCTATGTATCGGTTTTCTATATATGGTCCATTATAATCTTATGTTACCACCATCATATATACAGTCTGGTGTTGACTGCAGGATCATTAATCAGTGCATGACTATATTAAGTAAGGTGTCTTTAAGCAGAAACACATAAAGCAAGGTTATGTCTTGATCAATTGATGAAAATTTTGTGGACAGAGAGACTCCATGAATTCAACCCTGTATTTCCCATTATATTTCTTATTATTCATACAAGCAACCACTCAATATTTGCGAATTCATATTTGCAGTAACATATTAGAACATAATTACTATGAATTGTGAATAACAAGAATTGACTGTGTATCCATATACATGTATCTATGTCTATCTATGTATCTATCTATGTATCTATGTATCTATCTATCCATCCATCCATCCATCCATCCATCCCACTGATTCTGTTTCTCTGGAGAAACTGAGTGACACACATGGCTACTGTCTCAAGTTGTAAACTGCCCCCAGTGCTCCCAAGAGAAACTGGAAAGGGAGTGGAGGAGGTAAGTGAGAGAATGAGAAGCCAGACACAGAAGTAATTTCAGATCAAGTCCCCTCCATCTGTCATTGGCTACAGCCTCCCTTGGGGGACATTAGTGCCCCATGCACTTTCTGCTCTGGGTTAGTCCTGGCAACAGGCTTCCATGGCCCAAGCATTGTCCTCTGAGGGAGAATGCAAGGCCAAGACCACAGGAGTGAAGCAGCCACAAGTTGATAGGCCAGAGGAGGAAGTGACTAATAGATATCACAATGGCACCAGAAGGAGGACTCACCCATTTTCTTTGTAAACCTCCCATCCTGCTCGAGGAGCTCACCAGTGCCTGTGTATAGTACATGTTGAATAAATGTTAAAAAAGGAAGTGACCTGTCCTGCTGCATTTCACTAAGATGCACAGGACAAAGCAGAAAATCAACCATTCTCAGAAGTACTTTTTTTGATGCTTCTTTAGAGCACAGCTGTTGAAAAATATTTGTGAAAAGAAAGAGTTTTGAGAATATTTTCATGGTTACTTGACAGATAATTCCTTTTCCAGAACCAAATGATATAATTAAAGTTGTTGGTCTTTTGCCAGGAAATGTTGAGAGCTTACCCTAACAGTAAGTCGGGGAAGAAGCCATGCATAATCAAAACAGCTTTGAGAACAACAAAATGGACATTGACAAATCAGGAAGCTTTTTTTTTTTTGAGATGAAGTCTCACTCTGTCACTCAGGCTGGAGCGCAGTGGCACTATCTCAGCTCACTGCAACCTCTGACTTCCAGGTTCAAGAGATTCTCCTGCCTTAGCCTCCCGAGTACCTGGGATTACAGGTGCCCACCACCAAACCCGGCTAATTCTTTTTCACATTTTTAGTAGAAACAGGGTTTCACCACGTTGGCCAGGCTGGTCTCAAACTCCTTACCACAAGTGATCTGGCCACCATGGCCTCCCAAAGTGCTGGGATTACAGGCGTGAACCACCATGCCTGGCCTAAATCAGAAAGCTCTTCTAATCTCTATCTCTCTCACACATGCATACACACACACACACACACACACACACTCACATACACACACAAAAAGGTGACTTTTGCCATAAAAAAATTTATACTCACCATAAAATTCAAATACAAGTAAATCAATAGAAGAGCAGGGAGATCTAAGCTATACTTTTAAGTGTATTTTTCTACAAGGTATCCACAGAACAAGGAAAAATATTTGTGTGTAAAATGTGGGAAAATATATTTGTAGAGCTATTTGCCATGGCACCTGCCTTCTGGAAGAATCACTCCAGCCTTATGTAACTTTCAGAGCACTGGACTCCTTTCTCAAAACACTGTGAATAAATTTTTGGCAGTCAAGGACTAGATTATTCCATAAGGCAGTTGAGGAATTGCTCAACTGTCAGGGAGCAGTCTTATCACCTGTAGAATCAGGTCCCAACTTTTTAGCATAGCATACAAGGTCTTTCATCAGAGGTCCTCAACCTGTCTCTCCAGCCGTACTTCCTGCCCCTCCTATTTCGGTGCTGCTTATAATGGAGCCATCCAAGTTATTCATGCTTCCTCCAGTGGAATGGGCCATGCTCTGACATGCCTGGGTACCTTTCCACTTCCTGTTTCTTCTGTTAGGCATATAGTTGCCCCCTATGGCAAACTCTTACTCATTCTTTAGAAACTAGCTCAAATTGGCTGTTAGGCAACTACTGACCATTTCCCTGCCAGGGAGGTAAGTCAAACTCACCTCTGTCCTCCCAGAGTTCCTTGCACATTACACCTGGTAGAACTTTTTATCATATTGTATTGTAATTGTGTAGTGAGTAAGTTCCTTAAGGACAAGGACTACATCTTATTTGTCATTAACGATCTTGCTGATCATTTCACTGCAAGGCAGGTAAGTCAAACTCACCTCTGTTCTCCCAAAGTTCCTTACATATCACACCTGGTAGAACTTATATCATATTGTATTATAATTGTGTAGTGAGTGAGTTCCTTAAGGACAAGGAGTATATCTTATTTATCTTTGTACCCCAGGTGCCCAGGCAAATAGCAAGATTTTAATAAATTAATACTGTATGACCTTTCCATTTGAGGAACAATGATATGACATTTTTTGACAGAGGCAGGTAGTAGGTGAATTATTTGTTACTTTAAGGACACTTAAGAGCAATATAGAGTAAATGAAACAACAAAAACTCTCCCAAAATAGATTAAATATTGAGAAATAAACTCAAAAGAGTGGAGACTAGCTGCAGTGGCTCATCGGTAATCCCAGCACTTTGGGAGACCAAGGTGGGAGATCACCTGAGCCCAGGATTTCGAGACCAGCCTGGGCAACATGATGGCAGGAACCTGTCTCAGACAAAAAAAAAAACAAAAAACAAAAAGACAATGAAAAAGTAGAAGAATGAAAAAGGGTCGAATAATTAGGTAATTAATAGTTTAATAATTAGTTTAATAATTATATATTAGTTATATACTAGTAATAATAGTTTAATAATAATTTTTAAATAATAATTAAATAAAGGTTTTGCCAAAATTGAAATTTGAAGTTAAGGCTTAATTTGAGACTTGGACATGGAAATCACTTCCCAGAATTGAGCAGGTGCTGAAGGGTGGCGCCATTGTCAAGGAATGGACACAAGCAGAACCTGAACTATGGCCTACGTGGAGAAAAGTGTGGCTGCATGAGGAAGGAGTCTAGTCAAATCCTCAATGCCTGGGAGGTTCACTGAGATAAATGGTGGTTCTGGTGGACATGGAGAACCTGGAGATCTGTGATCTGGGGTAGGTAATACTCAGAGGTCTAGCCAGACAGGTGGCTGACAGACATCAGGAAACTCTGGAAACAGGAAACAGGGTCCTAGATCTGAGGTTAGAGTTCAAGGACAGCACTCAGTCCTTTGAGAAGGCTGGCAAAGCAGTCTTAGTGAAACACAAGTACCAAACATGCTCTCAAAACAGAAACTCAGGCAAAAAAAGAATACAGAATCTGGAATTAGGACACATTATGGAAGCTTTTTTATCAAGGCACAAGCCTAAACACAGTTGTCACACCAAGACACAATACCAGCATGGAACTGGCAGCAGAATTGATGAGATGCTTAGCCACTGGAGCCCTTCACTGAGGGAAATTTCTCAACCAGGAATGCGACTGCTCCCAGCCAGAGTTGCGCTAAATTTCAGGGAATTAAGAGTTTAAATTAGGGCAGAGAGAGGAGAAGCAGCAGGGAGCCAGAAAGGTCAAGATAGGTTTCAAAGGCAGGTGGTGAGAGCACTCACAAGGACAACTGGGTGCTCCCTTCAGCATGCCAATGAATATGTGACGTATACAGATGTCAGCAAAGATTATGGGTGACTCAGGATGGGAGGAGAGAGAGAGGAGAGAGGGTCACCCATAATCTGAAGAGGGAGGACACTGAGTCAGTAGGAAATGGGAAGGAGAAAAATAATAATACAAAGAAAAGCCTAATTGATGCATAGTTAAGCAGCTCCAAAATGGCACATCGATGACTACCAGAGACTGAAAGAAAGAAGAGAAGAAGAAAAAAAATCAAGGGGAGAACCGTGGAAAAGTAGCCCAGGACACATCCATATACATTGTTTTGATTCTACCTCAGGACCCAGTAGATATTTTGATCCTGTGTAAAATATTTTAAGCAGAATTATGCAAACATGATCGATTTTAATTTTCAAGAATGTATTTTCTCGAGCTCATTCCATTAAGCCAATTTGATTCTTTGATCAATTTTCTATACAGTGCAGTTCATCTTTTTCATTTTTATCTTTAATGTAACTGAAATTACTTTTATTGACATTGATTCTTTCTAACTTAAATATTACTCTGAGACTATGATTATTCTATTGGATTTCTTGAAAACATAATATTTTTCCAATTATGGCTTCCACCATGTGGTTTTTCTCTGGCAGCTCTTCTTTCTAACAAGCTGAATTTCCCCACATCAAATTTGACATATCTAAACTTTGTTTAGATTTGATTCTGATATTAGTTTTTAGTCAATAACAAACCTTACTATGTGAAGTTTTAGCTTCTGTTTTTTTTATGGCTTATTTCTACCAACTCTAACTTTGACTAATTTTTCCAATGTGCTTCTTCCATAAGTTTTTAATATTTAACAAATTTTATAAAGTGCAAGATCCATGACTGTAAGTTTTCTTTGAGGATACGTTGACCAAAAATCTTTACTATAATATCTGCATAATGGAGTACTATGCAGAAACAAGCAAAAAGTATAAGAAAGACCTCTGAGATTAGTATTGTTAATGAATACATATTGTGATATATATAGCATGTGTAGTATATAGCTATGTATATATAGGATGTATATAGTATGCTGCCTTTTATGTAGAAAAAATGAAAACTAATATATATAAAAACACACACATATACAAATATTTGCTAATTTTGCAGAAACAGACATAGGAAAAGTAAGCCAGAAGCTACTGGCAATAGTTATCTATATAGATGGATGGAAATGGGCCAATAGGAGTGATAACTTCTGTTGAATACACATTTCTGTTTTGAACCATATACAAAATTATATAAAATGAAAAGAACATGAAAAAGTGACTTCCAAAATTTAATCAAAACAGAAGCAAATAAAGCTAACGTTAGCTAACAAAGCTAACAAATGACCACTCAAAAAATCATTCATTTGTATTTAATTCCAAACTAACTCATTAGACAATTAGGAGTGACTCCTCTCAAATGATCTACAAATAGTGAATTCGATGAACCTAGGTCTGATCGTTTGGTGGGCTCTGTGCTAATTGTTCATCCTCCTGGTGGAAGAGAAGCAGATCTGCATGTCCTTCAGTGACCAAAAGGCAATTCAGCTCAGGAAATTGGTCCAAACAAACACTATGTTCCTATTAATGGGATAAGGACTAATCCAAGATTTCCCCAAAACAGAATAAAATGGCAGAGTGGCTGGGTCAGTGGTACTTGCAAAAGAGAAAACCCTGCTTTTCCAATGTTGGAAAAATCTCAGCTTTGATCTTAGAAAGAGCAAACAAAAAAGCACAGCAACCAATGGAGCACTGTAAGGAATCTTCGTAATCAAGAGGAAAAAAAAAAACTCATCAAGCTATATGTTCACGAAAGAAAAAAAAAGACAACACTAATATCAGTAGCAAAGACCTCATAAGCCACCCTCTGACAGGTTAGGGGAAAAGGAATACCAGCAGCTGGAACCGGCTTTCTCAGGCTTTCTGTGTAGTCCAGACTGTATAACCCTCATAGGATAAAAACACATGCACTTGATCTAGTAAGAGAACAATTATCAGCTGGGCACGGTGGCTCATGCCTGTAATCCCAGCACTTTGGGAGGCCGAGGCAGGTGTGTCACCTGAGGTTGGGAGTTCGAGACCAGCCTGACCAACAAGAAGAAACCCCATCTCTACTAAAAATACAAAATTAGCTGAGTGTGGTGGCACATGCCTGTAATCCCAGCTACTTGGGAGGCTGAGGTAGGAGAATGGCTTGAACCTAGGAGGTGGAGGTTACAGTGAGCCGAGATTCTGCCATTGCACTCCAGCCTGGGCAAAAAGAGCAAAACACCAACAAAAAAAAAAAAAAA
>NC_045444.1:101644320-101749044 GCF_002776525.5 Piliocolobus tephrosceles
CAAAAAAAAAAAAAAAAAAAAAAAAAAAGAAAAGAAAGAAAGAAAAAGGAAAGAAAAGAAATTTAACCATAAGAAACAGCAAAGAAGAACTTGGCCTGTGGGTTAAATGAGTAGAGGGTGAGGGTTATGTAAAAGGAAAGATACATTTTTTTTTGAAAGATACCAAATTTGCTTCAAAAGCTAGGTTTCAAAAATTCTATATACAGATTCACTTTTGTATATTAGCTTTTATCCCAGCTTCATTCGTAAATAGTGAAAACTTCTGTGTTTTAGGGATTTATTGCAGAACTTTTTACAATTATGAACATATTCATGCAATGACCCTCTCTTGAACTTCACTTGTATTGATTTTAAATTTATTCCATAATAAAGCTCCTAAATGTAGAGGATTAACTACAATATTATTTCAATTTTAATAGAACAATTGTGTAAATAGTACTTAGCTTGCAGTGAAACGTAGATTGCTGCTTTATTTTAAAGTTCTGAACTACAAAATATCTGCACTCTTTCGATCCTTTCTGATGCTCTCATCCTCCCTTGCCATTTTTCACTACAGTCTTTCACATTTACAAACTGATTATATATATAATATATAACATATATATTACATATTATATTATATATTATGTATAACATATATTATATATTATATGTTATATATAATATATTATCTATATTATACTATATATATATGTATAGGTAGTGGTTGGTTGGCTAGTCACACTCATGCTTTAAAAGTTATTTTGGCCGGGCGCGGTGGCTTAAGCCTGTAATCCCAGCACTTTGGGAGGCCGAGACGGGCGGATCACGAGGTCAGGAGATCGAGACCATCCTGGCTAACACGGTGAAACCCCGTCTCTACTAAAAATACAAAAAATTAGCCGGGCGAGGTGGCCGGCGCCTGTGGTCCCAGCTACTCGGGAGGCTGAGGCAGGAGAATGGCGTGAACCCGGGAGGCGGAGGTTGCAGTGAGCTGAGATCCAGCCACTGCACTCCAGCCTGGGCGACAGAGCAAGACTCCGTCTCAAAAAAAAAAAAAAAAAAAGTTATTTTGAAGGTTCAGATAGAATCTATATGTAACAAATTGCCAGAATGGAAAAATTGCTGGATAGTCTAAAAGTATGACAGAATCTGCTATTAGCCTGGAGAACATATTTCAATGCACAGTTTATTATACATAGCAGGATGCCCAATTTTTCTGAGAATTGTTTCTTTAATTTCAGATACTGTAGGAATGGTTATCAAGTTACATATTGGAAAAAGTGACCTTGTGTGCAAATCATTTTACCTTCTATTTCTTCAAGGAAAGAGTTAAAACAATTATATTTAATCCTCTGGCAAATAATGAGGTGGTTAGAAATTTCTGGAACAGGGGCTATTGAGCTCAATTATTATATTTTAAATGTAATTAGTATATCACTTCAAAAATAACAAGAGCCAAAATATAACAAAAAGAGAGAGAGAGAAAGAAAGAGAGAATTTGGTTCTGAAAGATTTCATAGAGAATCAATTTGGTAGACCCAGTGAAATATTCTTTATATCCTCACTTCTAAAATTCTTCTTCCACCAACTCTTAAAAGGTGATTAACAACAGTATGTAGTTTATAGATTGTCCAGGCTTCTTTTACTTTTCTTCTGTCTTTAGCCTACTATCTGTCTTACCGATATTTGGCTATTCACTAACTTCCACTGAAAATAATTAAAATCTGCATCATTGGAGAACAGCCAGAAAGAAGAGCATGATGAATGTGAGCTAGGACCTTCGCCAAGCAGATGCCTCTGCCTCCGTGGAAGTCAGGAGCTCAGTTGGTACTTGGAGACAACAAGGAGGTACAGGAAAGCACAGGAGTGGACACAGAAGAGTTGGTCACTCAGAAATGAGGCAGAGAACGATGTTGTGTGATGGACAGGCATGTAAAGCAGGTTCCTTTGTTTGTAAACTATGAAGGCCATTCATGCACTATTTCAAGGAAAAGGACTCAGAAGTTATCACTGTGTAACTCTGGGGGACATTATGCTAAATGAAATAAGCCAGATACAGAAAGACAAATACTGCATGATCTCACTTATATGTAGGATCTAACATAAAAGCAGAGAGTAGAATGATGGTTACCAGCGCATGGTGATGGGTGATGTTCTCAAGAGATGCAAAGTTTTAATTATGCAAGATGAATGAGTTCTGGAGATCTAATGTACAGCATGGTGACTAGAGGTATCACTACTGTGCTGTATACATGAAACTTGCTAAGAGGGTAGATACTGTTTTCACCACATACAAAAACAACAGCAACAATGTCGAGGTGCCAGATTAGTTAATTATCTCAATTGTGTTGATTATTTCCCATTGTATGCCTGTATCAAATCATCAAGCTGTACACCTTAAATATACAATTTTTTAAGAAGTCATCACTGAAAAATTAAGCAGTGATGTTCAAACAGTGATGGGTACACATAGCTGGGGTTGGTACATAAGAAGTCTCACCAAAAAAAGAAAAACAAAACACACAAATTTAAGATGTATTTCATATTTTCTCCAAACTTCTAAACATTGGGATTTTGTTTTGATGGTAAATTTAAAGTAACCTGAGTAGATGCTCTGGACACATTCCCATTATACTTTATTTCACCTCTGCAGCATTTCCCAAAATATAGGACATCTTTGCTCTCGTCACAGATTTTTAAAAATGCAAACATTTCACCACATGCTCTATGGCAATGCCTTTTTGTCCTATGGGTAGACAAATGTAAGTATGAGAAAATTTGAAATGAAACCAATAACGAGCATGAGAATAGGAGAGCCAGCAGTGTTTTGTGGGTATTTAAGAAAGTTAACCAGCAACTAATACCTGAAGTGTACATAGTCAGTCTATGCCATTTGATTCTTCTGAATCTTTTTCTACCACTGTGGTCTTTACTGCAGATACCACTTTGAGAATGTGTCTGTGCTGTACACTGAAGGGAGAGCCAGGTCTGCCAGCAAGCCTGTCAACATCGCTCCAGTGTGAAGACTGATCAGCCCTAGCCTTTGTTTCATAAAGAATTACAGTGATGCCTTATATAATCGAAACAACAAACTGCCTTGTTTGAAGGTCTGAAATTCCAGGACGTGGGTGTCACTGTCTAACCTCACCTACTATTTTTCTTTGAGCAGTTTATTTAGGAGAAACCATTCCTCCTGCCTATGAAAAGTATCATTTCTTAATGTTTCAGCTGACGTGTTTTCTTTAACATATTTTTGGTGCATCTGTTCTTTCCTCACCTTGACTAAGTGTTGCCTGAGACAGAGGCTGGTGGGTAGTGGAAGTTCTTAGGCAAATGAAGACAGATCAAATGCCCTCCCCAGCTTTGAATTTTAACTAGCAAAAGAATGATGTGAGATATAATAATGCCTCCTGCCAGACGCGGTGGCTCACAACTGTAATCCCAGCTCTCAGGAAGGCAGAGGCAGGAGGATAGCTTGAGCCCAGGGGTTCGAGACCTGCCTGGGTAATACAGCGAGACCCCGTTCTCCACAAAAAGGAAAAAAAAAAAAAAAAAAAGACAAAAATAATGCCTCCTGTTTTGTTCCTGCTTACCTGAAAATCAAAATACTTGTAGATGAAGAGGATAAAATGCAACAAGAGGGAATCAATGAACTAGATTGGAATTTAGGAGACCTTGATTCAAGACCTAGCTCAGTCATTAATTAGCCCTGTGGTCGTTGGCTAAGAGCTTGATATCCAAGGCTCTCAATTTCCTCTCAATCTCTCTCCCCCCCCCCCCCCCCCCCCCCCACCCCTCTCTGTCTCTTTTGTTCCATAGATTGCTACTATATTGTACTAGGATGCTGACATTATGCTAGGTGGTGGAAATATACATACATGTAGGAGGTGGATTTGACAAGTCTTAGAAATTGATAGAATCTGGGGGATGAACAGAGGAAGAATCAAAAGTAACTTCCAGCTTCCATCTTGGGAAATTAGTTGGGTGTAGCAATAATCATAATAGAGAATACAGACAAAGTCAAAGGTTTTTCTTGTTTTGTTTTGTAAAGATGAGGTCTCACTATGTTGCCAGGCTGCTCTCAAACTCCTGGCCTCAAGCGATCCTCCTGATAGGATTATAAGCATGAGCCACCATGCCTAGCCAGAAAAAAATAGAAGTTTTAAGGAATAATAAGGGAGTAGAAAAATGACATGCTAATCTTAATTCTAAAGTTCCTTTCCTCCAGGGGATATATCTCTACTTCTCTAACTCCAAAAAGAGGTGGAATCTATACCCTCTTCTCTTGTACCTGAGGTCTGTGACTGCTTGATCAATAGAATATGGTAAAGCGGTGCTTTGTGAGTTTCTAAGTCCAGGCCTGAAGCTTCCATTTCCTGCTTGTTGGGCCACTTGATCTTGGAACGCAGGCATCATGCTGTGAATAATCCCAGTGAGGCTGGGTGTGGTGGCTCATGCCTGTAATCCCAGCACTTTAGGAGGCTGAGGATCACCTGCGGTCAGGAGATTGAGACCAGCCTGGCCGACATGGTGAAACCCTATCTCTACTAAAAATACAAAAAATTAGCCAGGTGTGGTGGCAGGCACCTGTAATCCCAGTTACTCGGGAGGCTGAGGCAGGAGAATCACCTGAACCTGGGAGGTGGAGGCTGCAGTGAGCTGAGATCACGCTGAGAGGTGACAATGTGCTAGCAGCCTTCACTCTCAGTGCCTCCTCGGCCTCTGGCCTGGGTATCCACTCTGGTGGTGCTTGAGGAGCCCTTCAGTCCACCATAGCACTGTGGGAGCCCCTCTCTGGGCTGGCTGAGGCCGGAGCCTCCTTCCTCTGCTAGTGGAGGGTGTGGAGGGAGAGGCGTGGACTGGAACCGGGGCTGCATTGGCGGGCCAGTGCCAGTTCTGGAGGGCACGGGCATGGGTTCTGCGGGACCTACACATGGAGCAGCTGGCTGGCACCGCAGGCCCAGGGCAGTGAGGGGCTTAGCACCCCGGCCAGCAGCTGTGGAGGTTGCGCCGGGTCCCCCAGCAGTGCTGGCCTGCCCAGGCTGCACTCAAATTCTCGCTGGGTTTAGCTGCCTCCCTGCAGGGCAGGGCTCGGGGACCTGCAGCCCGCCATTACTGAGCTCTCTGCCTGCCCTGAGCTCCCGGGTAGCCTGAGCCTCCCCAACGGGCTCCACCCCCTGCTCCCTGGCGCCTGGTCCCATGGACAGCCTGCAGGCGCAGCTTGGGACTGGCGGGCAGCTCTGCCTGCAGCCCAGTGCAGGATCCATTGGGTAAAGCCAGCTGGGCTCCTGAACTGGATGGGGACTTGGAGAACTTTTATATCTAGCGGAGGAGGATCCTATGTGCACTAATCAGTACTCTGTAGGTAGCTAATCTAGTGAGGGACTTGGAGAACTTTTCCATCTAGCATGCTGTGTCTAGCTCAAGGATTGTAAATGCACCAATCAGCACTCTGTGTCTAGCTCAGGGTTTGTAAATACACCAGTCAGTACTCTGTGTCTAGCTCAAGGTTTGTAAATACACCAATTGGTACTCTGTATCTAGCAAACTCTGTATCTAGCTAACTAGCACTCTGTGACTCTGTGTCTAGCTCAAGGATTATAAACACACCAATCAGCTCTCTGTAAAACAGGCCAATCAGCTCTCTGTAAAATGGACCAATTAGCAGGATGTGGGTGGTGTCAGATAAGGGAATAAAAGCACGCTGCCCAAGTCAGCCAGAGGCAACTTGCTGGGGTCCCCTTCCACACTGTGGAAGCTTTGTTCTTTTGCTCTTTGCAATAAATCTTGCTGCTGCTCACTCTTTGGGTCCATGCTGCCTTTATGAGCTATAACACTCACCACGAAGGTCTGCAGCTTCACTCCTGAAACCAGCGAGACCACAAACCCACCGGGAAGAACGAACAACTCCAGACACGCTGCCTTTAAGAGCTGTAACACTCACCACGAAGGTCTGCAACTTTACTCCTAACAGCGAGACCACGAACCCACCAGAAGGAAGAAGCTCCAGACACATCTGAACGTCTGAAGGAACAAACTCTGGACACGCAATCTTTAAGAACTGTAACACTCACCGCGAGGGTCTGCGGCTTCATTCCTGAAGTCAGTGAGACCAAGAACCCACCAATTCCGGACACAACGCCACTGCACTCCGGCCTGGACAAGAGCAGAACTCTAACTCAAAAATAAAAAAAAAAAGTCCCAGTGAAACAGAAAATTTCCTTTGAGCCCCTGTGGGCCTCCTAACAGGGGTGCCTGGCTTACTCAGCCCACAACTCCCATGCCTTTGCGGGAGGGGGAGCATGCAGGTGAGCAGGTGCAGGAGCCAGGGGAAGTGCTTTTGGGTGCTGGCAGGAGAAAAGCTCTGTGCAGCCTCACAGCAGCATCTAGGGGGGAATTACCTGCAACCCCCAAAGCCCCAGAGGGATGTGTGTTACAGTGCACTCTTTTGACTTTGCCCTTTGTGGATACCTTAAGTGTTGAACAGGTCAGACGCTCTATCTTTACGTGAGGGCAGAGTTGGTATGACAGCTTTCTATATCCCAAGCTCTTGTCCGGCATCCAGGAAAAATCAGGTTTCATGAATGAATTGAAGGGTGGTGAATACAGAGGCTTTTAAGTGGCTCTCAGCTGGAAAGGGGTGGAGCAGGAAGGTATTCTTCCCCTGAAGTCTGGCCATATCCTGCTGGATGTTTCTCCAAAGTCCCACCATTAAACCATCCCTGTGAAGTCATCCTACTTCTCTCTGACCTTCAGCTGCTTCTTCTCTTCCCCCCTTTTCTACTCTCCACCAGTGGAGCCTGGGGTTTTAAGTGGGGTGGGCCAGGGGTGGTTTTGGAACAAGGTGGGAAAACAAGATGTTCTCACATTGGGCTGCAGTTTCCAGGCTTGAGAGTGGGGCTTCACCAGGGCCCCTGCCCTGTTCCTGCCTAGAATTTCTGCCTCCTGTCCCTATCACCAGGACGAATAGGAAGGCCACACACAGGCGTTCCAGCCAAAAGCATAGCTGAGATCCCAGCTACAGTTGTGAATGAAGATGTCTCCAGGCACTCTTGGCCTTCACGGCTTTTCCGCTGAGATCCCAGACATTGTGGAGCACAGGCAAGCTGTCCCTACCGTTCCCCGCCTGGATTCTCAACTCAGAGTCTGTGAGCATAAGATAATGTTTGTTTTTACATGACTAAGTTTTAGATTGGTTTGTTATGTAATAATAAGAACCTTCCAAATTACTAGGGGAACTATTCAAGATATTTTCAAGTTCCTGGAAAGGTCAGGATAGCACCATCTGAGAACAACCTCTAGAGCTGGGTGGGTACATACTGGCTGAGAAATAGTCCAGCCAATCACACTTTCTTTTCTATTCTCATTATTCTGAAATTTGTGGTAATCATTTCTTTGCTGTTTTAAGAAAATAGTCTTACCAACCATGGTGACATCTTTTGACAATAGAGTTTTGTCTTAACTTCATCTAAATGAAACTATATTACGTGAATTCCCTTCTGTCTTACTTCTTTTGCTCTACATTACGTTTGTGAGATCCATCCACGTGAAAGCAGTTCACTTTCTAAAAGATCAGGTAACTTCTCAAAGCAGAATATTGTAGAAGGACAAAGTCCTTGGCCCCTTATAGTGCACAAGATGGGGAAGACATCATGGATTGTGCCTTCCGAAGTTTTGCTATGCCTTCCTTCCTTCTGACTGTGAAAGGAAAATAAATCTTGGGGCTGCAAAATCACTAAGCTAAAGGGAAAAGTCAAGCTGGGAACTGCTTAGGTCAAACCTGCCTCCCATTCTATTCAAAGTCACTCTTCTGCTAACTGAGATAAATGCATATCTGACTGCTTCCTTTGGAGAGGCTAATCAAAAACTCAAAAGAATGCAACTGTTTGTCTCTCACCTACCTGTAACCCGGAAACCGCCTCCTCGCCTAGAGTTGTCCTGCCTTTGCAGATCAAACTAATGTTCATCTTACATGTTGATTGATGTCTCATGTCTCCCTAAAATGTATAAAATCAAGCTGTGCTCTGACCGCCTTGGCCGCATGTCATCAGGACCTCCTGAGGCTGTGTCACAGGTATGCACACTCAACCTTGGCAAAATAAACTTTCTAAATTAACTGAGACCTGTCTCAGATATTCGGGGTTCACATTTTGGTAACCAGAAAGGGATACTAAGTGGACGTGCTCCTGACCTTTCATAAATCTATGAGTGCTTGGTGCCAGCTGAAGCTTTCTTTTATTTATTTACTTATTTATTTTGAGATGGAGTCTTGCTCTGTTGCCCAGGCTGGAATGCAGTGGCATGAGCTTGGCTCACTGCAACCTCCACCTCCTGGGTTCAAGCAATTCTCTTACCTCAGCCTCCCGAGTGGCTGGGACTACAGGCATGTTCCACAACACCCAACTAGTTTTTGTATTTTCAGTAGAGGCAGGGTTTCACCATGTTGATCAGGCTGGTCTTGAACTCCTGAGCTCGTGATCTGCCCACCTCAGCTTCCCAACACGCTGGAATTACAGGTGTGAGCCACCGTGCCTGGGCTTTGAGCTATCTCTATCACTCAAACCAATAGGAAAATTTGCTGAGACCTGGAAGCACCACCTCCAGAGAATTTCTGATCTCCCAAAATTTGATTGAGATATAAAGTTAATTTTGCCATACAACTCATTTTTTTGGACATTACTTGCTTCTAATACAAGGAAGGCAAGTTTTCCTGCTTCCATGATGACAGAAGGTAGGTAACCCCTTTACTGATTTTGGGCTTGCTTCCAACAGGAAAGAGAAATTTTAGTTTTCTCCTGCTTCTAGGATGGTAGAGAGCAGTCTTCAGCCTGAGACCCATTGCTAGGTAAGTAGATGAATTGGGGTTTGTCTCAGCTAAAATTAAAATTAACAACGATCTGGTCTTAATTTCTCCTTATCATTAAACACTCAGTTGTGCGATTGTTTATTTTCCTTATTTTTTTGTTGTTGTTTGTTTCTGTTTTTGTTGTTGTTTCGGTTTTTCCATTGGGTTTGAACAACTGTATCTCACTTGATCAAATCCAAAGGAAAGTTCCAAATTATGGGGAACAAGTCCTCTGAAGTGGCTTAATTTCGTCCCCCCCACCCCCACCCCCACCACACACACACACACACACACACACACCACTCACAAAGGTAGTGTGGTGGGGGAGGAGAAAAACTGCTAGCAAAAGGGGGGAAAAAAAAAGGAAAGTTTTTTTTATTTTGACTACTTACAGGGCTTTATTTATAAAATAAGTCCACCTTTTTGCTAGCCAGGCGAAATTGGCTATCACCCCACACTACAGTTGGATAGCTAAGGTTCTGCTTTCTTTGTTTCCACCACCATAGCCTGGGTTTGGTTCCTAAATCAAGCCCTTTCTATTTTGATATTTTGTAGCTCTGAAATAGCAGCTGTTTGTCCTAGCTGAAACATGGTAATGAGATTTTAAAAGATTTTTTTTAAAGCTCAATGGTTAAAAGTCAGCTTAATTAAAAGCTAACATCAAGATGTGTATGTGTATGTGTTTGTATTTAAAAAGGCTTTCATATTTTTGTTTTCTTTGTCTCCTAGGACCTTGTCTTTTTTTTTGAATGAAAGTTTTTTTTTTCTTCTCAGTTGACTGAATTCTGTTTTCTTCATTTACTTCTGCTGTCTCTCCTTTCTCTTGCACCCGCTGCTGCATGAGGCACCTAAAATAGTTTAAAATAGCCTGGAATTCCTTAAAGAAAATGATGACGGCACCAGACTCCCCTTGGGAGAGAAACCTCTGTTTTTCCTTATGGAATCACAAGAGTGTAAACAGACAAGTTTGTCTCAGCTCTTAAACTGCTTGATTTTGTATTGTGTTACCTGATTTTTTGACTAAAATAGTTATTGCAACAGAGGCTACTCTTGGGTTTTTTTGTTTTGTTTTGTTTTTGAAATGGAATTTCACTCTTGTTGCCCAGGCTGGAGTGCAGTGGCATGATTTTGGCTCACTGCAACCTCCGCCTCCTGGGTTCAAGAGATTCTCCTGCCTCAGCCTCCTGAGTAGCTGGGATTACAGGTGGCTGCCACCACGCCTGGCTAAACTTTTGTACTTTTAGTAGTGATGGGGTTTCATCATGTTGGCCAGGCTGGTCTCCAACTCCTGACCACAGATGATCCACCCACCTCGGCCTCCCAAATTGCTGGGATTACAGGTGTGAGCCACTGTGCCCAGCCAGAAAAACTGCACCCAGCCCACCCTTGGTTTTTTAAGGAAGAATGTCATTTAGACACTTATAAATGTCTTTGTTAAGAAAAAAAAAAAATTAAGTGCACTGTAAAATCATCACATGATCTAGCCTCATAAGAATTCTCCCTTTTTGGAGACCCAAGATTCAGTGTGGGCTATGCCCAGAGCTCACAGATCCAGTTAAAAGATAACTAGTCCTTATCTAAATAAAACTGGCCTCCTTATACAATCCTGTGATAGATTTCTATAATTTTATGTTTGATTTGGCATCCATCTTTAATTTCCCTCTACACCACCAGATTATTTATCTCTGTATCTTGAGATGTAAATTTTGCTATCTGATTTCTCATCTAGGAGTTGTTTCCTTCAATATACAGATTTAGGACTATTTAACCAACAACTGACAGGATAATAAAACAGGTTATCAAGAATTTGCAAATCTAAGATAGGAAAAAAAAGGAGGTCTTAGGAATCTATAAGATGTTTTTTTTTTTTTTTCATTTTTTTTGAGATGGAGTCTCACTCTGTCACCCAGGCTGGAGTGCAGTGACACAATCTCAGCTCACTGCAACCTCCTCCTCCTCCCGGGTTCACGCCATTCTCCTACCTCAGCCTCCTGAGTAGCTGGGACTACAGGCGCCAGCCACCACACCCGGCTAATTTTTTATATTTTTAGTAGAGATGGGGTTTCACCGTATTAGCCAGGATGGTCTTGATCTCCTGACCTCATGATCCACCCGCCTTGGCCTCCCAAAGTGCTGGGATTACAGTTGTGAGCCACTGTGCCTGGCCCAGATGTACTTTTATCAGTATGACTAATACAACTATGTATTTATGTGTTGTGTACACAATGTTTCACTACTGAAAATATATAAAAGAGCTCTAATTAATTGGCTTAAGAAAAATAAAAGCACTTGAATCACATACTTTATCAGGAAAAAAGAAAAGACTAATCAAATGTTTTTTCAAGTCTATGTGACTTAAGTAAAATCTTTAATAAATAAGCTACCTTTAAAAGTATTGGTAAAGTAATATTAGAAATGTCTTAAGAATTGCCAGCATGCATTTTTGTTTGCTTTTATTGATCAAGTAACTTCATATTTATCCCTGCCAAATACTATAAGGTGTCAAAATTTGGCATAAGGGTTACAAAACTATAAACCCAGCCCACAACAATGATTTTTATTTGTGCAATGTTTTAATAAACAAGACATTGATGTTGGTTTAATAAAAATAGCTGCATCTTGAATTTAGTAAGACTACCATAACTTCTAATCTTGTGGCTTTAGGCACATGCAGGAAGGGAGTTTGTTTGGAAAAACGACTCAACATTTGTTCCAAAGCTAAACTATAAACAAAATTCCTCCCAAAGTTAGTTTGGCCTATGCCTGGGAATGAACAAGGAACTGGAAGGTTAGAAGCAAGATAGAATCTGTTAGGTCAGATCTTTTTCATGGTCTCAGTTATAATTTTGCAGTGGCGGTTTCATAACTTAAAGGATGACTATTGCAGTTTTCATAAATAATCTCAGTAAATGATTAAAATAATTAGGTAAGTGTAATGGAATAAATACTTATAGACCAACCTGTCATAATTTAGAATCGAAAGTTATATTAAATTACATAATAGATATTTCATTATTTGGGTATTTTCCAATAAAAATATATTGACAGAAAACATTCTTTAAAAAAGTGTGTCCTTTTGAAAAAGGTGAATAACTTTTGTCTAATTCAAAGTTTATTTAAAGATTATGTATAAAACAAGGTAAAAAGAATCAGGAAGTGAGAGAGATATAAATAGTTAGAAATACAGAGGTGGCCAGGTGTGGTGGCTCATGCCTGGATTCCCAGCACTTTGGGAGGCATAAGCGGGCAGATCACGAGGTCAGATTGAGACCATCCTGGCTAACACAGTGAAATGCCATCTCTACTGAAAATACAAAAAATTAGCCAGGCGTGGTGGTGGGTGCCTGTAGTCCCAGCTACTTGGGAGGTTGAGGCAGGAGAATGGCGTGAACCTGGGAAGCGGAGCTTGCGGTGAGCCAAGCTCACACCACTGCACTCCAGCCTGGGTGACAAAGTGAAACTCGTATCAAAAAAAAAAAAAAAAAAAAAAGAAATAAAGTGTTTTTTTTGATAAGAAAGCTTGAAGAGAAATGATTTTATATGAGAAAGAATCTTGTATGGTAAATTTTGTCCTAGAATAAAATGACTGGTTGTTTAAGAAAGAGGGATGTTCAGGACAAACGAGAAAGTCTAAGCATGTCATGAATGGTCTGTGTAAGTCACAATAATGGGATTTATTAAAAAAAAAACTTTTATGTGATAAAGTTGCCTATAATTAAAAAGAAATTATAATGGTCTTTCTAAAGATTGGGCTTGATGTAAAAAAACACTTATACACTAAATAATTGGTTAGAACAATGAAATTTTCTTAAGGGATTGATTTAATAAATTATAAGAGATTTTCATTTTTTTAACCCAAAGTTCAACTTTTATTGCAGCTCACCATTTTTTGTTTTCTTTCCCCTTTTAAACGGTGCTAAATGGTAATGCTCTCCTTCAACTCATTGTCAGCTCATATAACTTTTTTTCCATGAATTCTGTATGTTGGGGCCTGATGCTAACGATATTTCTTTAAAGGTCTAAAGGAACTATTTTCTTCCAACATAATATTCTGTGGACTGAAGAAGGTCTTTTCTTTTGCCTTTTGTTAACTGGTCTAGCAGATTTTGTGTTTTATCAAAACAATTCCTATTCCATTATTATGAAGTTTTGGTTTGCTTAGGAAAAAACAGATTGAAAAATATTAATTAAGGTTATTACATCCATGTATCTTTTGGTATGTGCTTTTAAAATCCTTGTGACATTGAGTTACTGGGCTTTCATTCCTGGGTCTAAAATAGACACCAATTCCTACTAAATTTAAACACTGACAGCAACTAAAGCCTCATCTTCAGGCCTGGTAGAAGATGCCAATCAAAATAAACTGCATTCCTGAGACACAAGGCCAGAAATTAAAGCTATTTGACTCCTCATGGCCCAGAGACTACCATGGAAGAGGTGGACATGTGAGATTGTTACGGCTGATTTTGAGAGATAAAGTAAGTTCAGTTTCTCTATAATTTAATCATTAATGTCAAAGGCACACTGATGCAAAACCAGCATATGGGCCCCTGTGTCTGATTGACAAGGTTTCCTTGAAGCATTAACCAACTCCTTAATAAAGGTTAAAAAGATTATAAAAGGCTTATGGAAGTTACATCTTGTGGTCAAGATTAAAATTTATAGATTGTTTATAAAATTTTTAAAAACAAATTTTGTTGCTTCATGCTGTTTGGAAAATTAAGTCTCTCTGAAAGAATAAAGGTTTTCTCCTTTTTTTGAAATCCTTGAGTTATCACTCTGGATAAATGAATGACTTATTTTATAGTGACCTATAACTCTGTTTTGTGATATGAAGTATTTTAAGCACTTAATATTTAGTAAACTTTCCAAAATCAAATTATAAATTATGTCTTTTTCTGACCTAAGCAATCCTTTAAGATATTAGGTTCCCTAAAGTCCAAAAATGACATAATTTGGCTTATTTCATATAAAAATTACAGGAAGCATTGTCAAATATGAAATGGTGTTTGGTTTTTCTTTGGGCTGTATTTTTATAATATGCTATTGGTATGTGTTCCAAAATCATGGGAAACTCCTATAATTCTGATATGACTTAGTGTACATTATCAGTAATAATTACAATTGTTATGTTAAATTATTGTGTGCCACAGAGGTAACAATTTTCCTTGTCAATTGTGTCTTTGACTATGGCTGCCCTAAAACCTTTCATCATTCACAGACAATTGCTATCTTGTTTTGATCCTCCTTAGAAGGTGGTTTTATTTTTTATTTATTTATTTTTTTGAGGCAGAGTCTTGCTCTGTCGCCCGGACTGGAGTGCAGTGGCCGGATCTCAGCTCACTGCAAGCTCCACCTCCCGGGTTTACGCCATTCTCCTGCCTCAGCCTCCCGAGTAGCTGAGACTACAGGTGCCCGCCACCTCGCCCAGCTAGTTTTTTTTGTATTTTTAGTAGAAACGGGGTTTCACCGTGTTAGCCAGGATGGTCTCGATCTCCTGACCTCGTGATCCGCCCGTCTCAGCCTCCCAAAGTGCTGGGATTACAGGCTTGAGCCACCGCGCCCGGCCAGAAGGTGGTTTTATAATCAGCTATAAAACTCTAACAGACTCTCTTGAATGCAGATTTCTGATAACTTTGAAGATTGTGATGTCAGAACAGAGGAAAAAACATTCAGGACTCATGGAGAGCTGGAATGTTCATGAATATCAAGCAGAACAGGAATTAACTGCATGGATTGAACTAACAGAAGATGAAGATGGAATTAATCTCTTTGACTTTTTGCTGAAAACATTGCTGATCCTTTGTTTTGTTTTTCAGAGTCAAGAAAACTTTTCTTTTGAGCTATTGACAGCTTTTAACAATTTAGATACTCCTGTGAACAAATATTGGAGCATATTTATTCCTCTCTGCCTGATTTCTCCAGAATTTGGAAACTATTTTTGAGTATTCTTAACTTCTGGCAATACAGTTATTTGCATAAGTCCAATAAGAATCTGTTCATTTGTAACAGGACACAATTGGAGAAACTGGTTATTTTACCAAGGCTTTGACTGGAATGGTATGCTTTCCTTTAAGGAGTCAAACTTGACTTACGGAACCAATAAAAGCCCCTTAGAAAAACTGACCTTATACCTTGTCTGCACAGTCCCTGCACAGGATTCGTGACCTGTGATAAGCAAAGAATGTCACTTTCTGACAGGCCTAGGAGCCCCAAGTTTATCTTGGGACCTCAAGAGGAGAGGAATTCACCCAACTCATAGGTGTTTGATGGTACAAATCCATGGCTGGGCTCAGTTTTAAAAAAGTCTTATCTGAGATTCCTTGTATGAAACAAAGTTCCATTAAAGCCAATTTAAAAAGCCTATGTGAAGGTAATTATTCTTGCTGCACTTTATACAAATAATATGGCCAAGTATAACAAAGCAAATCAATTCTATCATGATTTGTCTTTAGTAAAAATGGGAAACTACAGAGAAAAATTGTGTTTCAAAAACTACAGTACGCCAGTTGTTAGAGTCTAGTTTTGCCTAATGTTTTTTAATTTTTGTTATTTTGTACAGTTTGGACCAAATTCTAATTTTTTCCTGTCTACAAGTCTCCAAAATAATGTTTTCTATTTTCTTTTTTTTCCTTTTTCTCCCATTTTTTTCCTAACCTGAAATCACTGAAAACTAAGCTGTGCTTTCTTAAAGCCCTGCAAACTGAAGCTAGACAACTTACACTTCAGCAGAAAATAACAGTATTTACATACAGAAGCCACTTTCATACCTGCCTACTGATGTAATGGACTTCAGAGTAATGTGGCCTATATTAAATTTCCAGGATTGCTCTTTTGTTTGTTGTTGTTTTTCTCCCTTCCTTCCAGTATTTTTTCTTCATAGGACATGAGATTTCACAACCGGCTAAAAATGAGCTTTCTAATAACTCGGGACTTACCCATCTAGAATAAACCATCTTATTAATAAGAGATGAAACCTGAGACCAGAGACTCATTTTCTTCTAAAATGCTTTCTCCAAAAGATTTTTTAAAAGAAAAGGGGGAAATTGTGAAAGGCAAATAAATCTTTGGACCCCCAAATCAATAAGCTAAAGGCAAAAGTCAAGCTGGGAACTGCTTAGGGCAAACCTGCCTCCCATTCTATTCAAAGTCACCCCTCTGCTCACTGAGATAAATGCATATCTGATTCCTCTTTTGGAAAGGGTAATAAGAAACTCAAAAGAATGCATCTGCTGGTCTCTCACCTACCTATAACCTGGAAACCCCCTCCCCACTTCAAGTAGTCATGCTTTTCTGGACCAAACCAATGTTCATCATATATGCATTGATTGATGTCTTATGTCTCCCTAAAATGTATGAAACCAAGTTGTGCTCTGACTACTTGGGCACATGTCGTCAGGACCTCCGGAGGCTGTTTCATGGGTGTGCGTTCTCAACCTTGGCAAAATAAACTTTCTAAATTAACTGAGACCTGTCTTAGATATCTGAGCTTCACATGACCAACCTTCATTCATTCTACATATATTTATGGAGCACTCAATTTATTCCAGGCTCTATTCTAGCTTTTAGGAAGAGGCAGTGAATAATGTAAAGTTCTTTGTCCTTGTGGAGCTTACATTTTAATAGAGGGAGACAGACAATAATCAAACCGATGTATGGAGACATGTGGAGGAGGAGGAAGGGAGGAGGAGGAAGGGAGGAGGAGGATGAGAGGAGGAAGGGAGGAGGAGGATGAGAGGAGGAAGGGAGGAGGAGGATGAGAGAAGGAGGAGAGGAGGAGGAGAATACTTTATAGTGTGGTTGAAATATATGGATTCCATAGATTATTTTGATTCCATACAATTCATGGATTTCCATGAAAAATAAGAGAGGGAGGAGGAGGCGGCAGACAGGAAGAAAGGGGAGGAAAAGGAAAGAAAAGAAAAATCAAAGTAAGAGCTTATACTTACAGAGAGTGATAGAGAAGGAGGTGTTCCTCTCCTTCCCAACTATGGTTTATCTTTTAAATCCCTCTCACAATCATCACATAATCCCTTTTCAATCTCATTTTCAACATCTGGAATCTCAGACCCCTTCAATCTTAAAACTCCACCCCTTTCCCTGTAGGGAAACAGCTGCATCTTGTATTTGTCATGGAAGCCTCAATCTTCAATCAAAGAGGGTAATGCAGCCTTTCCTTTGCTTAGGAGTTTCAGGCTGTCAACTGGGATAGGTGGGTTCTGGTCTCTGGAGGTGAGGAAGAAGCTGAATCAGCAAAGGCTACTGCTGTCATCCTCTCAGGTTACCTAAAAGCAAACAAATCTCACTAGAGCAAACATTAATTTTCTTTTCCAAACAACACAATTTAGTCTCCTATGGGGAAGTCATATTTCTCTTTGAAACATGGCTTTGATTGCCCTGCTTGTGAAATAGCAACCTTGGACTCATTATGATAATAAGCATGTGACTACTTCCTGTGGCTGCTTGAATGTGCGGGCCACAACCTTAGTGGATAATGGCTCTCTCTGGTTGAAAAAATCCTCACATCTTTCCTGAGAGCAGTAGGGAATACAGTCTCAATTCATCTCCCTACAACCTCAAGTGAGAAATTTGGACATAATTCCATATACAGAAGACATAAAAGACTTGTTTTTAAAAGTCAGAGGAGAGGAACTATCATAGCTTAGCTTTAGGATGAATCTTGGCATAATGGTAGGATGGACCAAAATAATAATAATAATAAAGGAGGTAGAACTAGTCAGAAAATGACTTCAATTTTCTAGCTGAGAAGCAATGAGCACTGAGCTCAAGTCAGGAATAGATAGGAGAAGTCAGAGATAGATTCAAGGCACAGTCCACAGGAGAAGCCACGGAGCTGTGGCAACTAATTAAATACTAAGAGAAATTGAGAGATGTCAACATTTCCAGCTTGGTGACCCTGTGAATGGTGGTCCTGGTAGCAGAAATAAGAAAGGAGAGGGAAAATCTGGGTGAATGTGGGGTGGGAGAGGAAAGGGTCTGTTGTGAACATGTGAAGTTTAGGTGTTCACAGACATCCTACGCTGTCAAAGTTTCTCAATCCTTGAGGCAATGAAGATTTCTCAGAAGCAGTTTGAGAAGTTACAGATGTGGACCTTGTAGTTTGATAGATGTTGGTTTGAGTCCTGCCTTCACTCCTTGCTAAGGGTGTGACTCTTGGCAAGGTACTGTCTGCTCAGTGTTTTCATCTGTAAGATGAAATTAATAGTGCCTATCTCATAGAAGACTTAAATGAGAAGATTAAATGAGAAAACTCAAGTAGACCACTTTGAACATTTCCTGGCATAGAAAGTGAATGTAGCACCTGGATGTTTACTCATATTAGAATCAAAATGTCCATTTCAGAACATGCCAATAGCTTAAGTTTGAATGCCCATTAGTTCCTTAAAATTAAATGCCGACCAGGCAATTATCATATAATTTATAAACACCATATTTCTAGAACATTTATTCATTCAACATGTATTGAGTACAGACCCTATTGAAGAAAGGTAGCAGACCTAGAAGAATCTGACAGGTCTCCCCCTTGCAATTTGGCTCTAATATCTTCTGGTTAGACCCCTATGCCTCTCTGAGTAATTCTTCCCTTTAAAATGGAGATAACGAATCCACCTTGCAAAGATGTTGCAAGCATCAAATACTGTAATGTGTTTAAAATGTCTAGAGCCATGCTTACATTAAAAAAAGCAGAATTTATTCAATTAACATTATTAATGTAATGGCTGATGATTAAATAAATGTTCAATAAATAGAAATTACTGCTACCCTTATTTTTATTATACATACTAAGTACTATAGTATGCAAGAGACAAATACACTGCCCACAAGGGACAAATGTCCCTGTCCATGTGTGACTCCCACTCTTGTGGAGAAATGCATAATGTCCTGTAAGGTGGGTCCAAAATTTTGCAAATTAAGAAATTCAGGAAAAGCATATTTCACAGATTTTGCTCTAAAATATATAAACTTCCTGAGACTGAGCTTGTCCTACCATCCAAAATTAATGAGATGCAGTTCTGAGTGATTTATAGGTATCAGATTGGAAATAGTTTTAACCTTTGACAAATACCACCAATAAAGGACCTGTTAGCTAAGACTCTGTTGACGGATGACATTTGCCCATGGCTTGGACAAGGAGAGAGTCTGCTTATATTATGGTGTTTACCGATAGGTCATGATAACCGGATCTCGGTTCCAAAATAAACCTTTCTAACTGTGTTTTAGCCATTCCAGTTGTCCTTTTTACAAATTTGACCCTGTAGTACAGTAAATGTAACTTTATAAATCTTATATACAAAAGAGCTATAAAAGTTCTGAAGCAGTGCTTATAATTGTTTTGTTATATATTACAAGCCCAACATTTAGATGTACAAAAGTACCACATAAATATTAATATTTCTTATCTTTATCATTAAAATGCTTTTTAATAGACAAAAGGAAAATATTCACAACAATCTATATCATATTTCCCATTCTCACTGCACATAAGAAAGTCAAGGTGTAATTCACTGCTATTTTTAAAATCACATTATCTTCATGCCTTGTCATTCTTTGTTAACATGTGAAGATAACTACAAGATAATAGGCTGATCCTATTCCTGAAGAGTGTATCTTACAAGTAAGTAATAAGCATTAATACACACAACAACTATGTGCTCAATCTCAGAAGAAATGGAAAGTGTTTTGCCATCATAAGCACCTATGTTAAGGCAATTAGAAACCTTAATTCTAGCAGTGCACTTAATTCACTTCATATATTAACAGCTAAGGCACTTCAGGTTTAAAAAGATGGATGATACTTGATTATCTAAGGGCCTTTACATGGTCGAGGAAGGAAACAGACCTACTGGCCATAGAAGATTGTGTGCCCTCTATCCACATAGATGAGTGTCGACTTAAAATGAATCTTACAGGTCCCTCCATGACACCTTTTGTAACTCTCACTGGTTCTGTGCACTTAATGGAACAAAGCTTTCTACCAATTTCTACACATTTTAGAAATGAAGATTCACTTAGATTTTAGGTGAGACAATCGAAGTATCTATTCTCTTTTCAGATTTTCCTTTCCGTCTTTTTTTTTTTTTTTTTTTGAGACGGAGTCTCGCTCTGTTGCCCAGGCTGGAGTGCAGTGGCACGATCTCAGCTCACTGCAAGCTCCGCTTCTCGGGTTCATGCCATTCTCCTGCCTCAGCCTCCTGAGTAGCTGGGACTATTTTTGTATTTTTAGTAGAGATGGGGTTTCACTGTGTTAGCCAGGATGGTCTCCATCTCCTGACCTTGCGATCTGCCCACCTTGGCCTCCCAAAGTGCTGGGATTACAGGCGTGAGCCACGGCGCCCAGCCTCTCTTTTCAGATTTTCTTATGCTTATCTGTGGCATCATATTTTCAAGTATTCCACCATTCAACCTACTTAATGTAAGAAAGCCATCAAAAATAATAAAATTATAGCTACCTGGAATTAACACTAACTTTTCTGAAAAAGTCTGAAGAAGCTTTACGGCATCAGTAGATTTAAAGCTATGCCTTCTGTTAGGATGATTTGAACAGCTGAGGGAAATGTGTAGAAAACTTGGTTATATTCCTGTTCCAGGCACGGATTTGCTTTGTAATGTTGAAGCTTTGAAGCTTCAACTTCCAAGCTTCGAGCTGTTCAGTGCCTCTGTTGTAAAGCTAGGAAAGAGAGTGGCTCTTCAGCTGAAATTCTACAATTCTAGGATTCTCAATAGAAAAAAAAAAAAAAAAAAAAAAAAAACCTTCCTTCACCTCCAAGGCTCTCTTCCATTACTATGAGAAAGTCGTCCCCCAAGTAGGTGAAGTGACAAACCCTTGTGCCTAGAACAACTGACTTCTTCCTGATGATTTTCTTGAAGTGCTTCTCAAGTGGGAAAAAATATAGGAAAATTAGCTTCTGGCTATTGCTAGTGGGATGTTGTCAAGAAATAATTGCTTAATTATATCTCTCAGAATCCAAAACAAATGATGCCAGAAAACTAGCAGCAGTAGTAGTAGATACGAAACAGTCTCTCGCAAAACTTTATTTAAATGCCTAGGCATCAAGAAATATGATCTAGAATAATAAGCTTCTTGTGATGGTTAGTTTTATGTGTCAACCTGTCTAGATTATAGTATTCAATTATTAAATCACCTGTTGATCTAGGTGTTGCTGTGAAGGTATTTGGAATACGTGGTTAACATCTACAATCAGTTGGTTTTGACTAAAGAAGATTATCATTGATAATCTGGGTGGGCCTTAGCTAATCAGTTGAAGCCTTAAAAGCAAAACTGAGGTTTCCCTGAGAAAAGGAAATTCCCATTAGTTGTGGCCCAAGAGTTTTCCAGCTGGCTGACCTGACCTACGGATTCCAGACACACCTACCCCATAGTCCTGTAAACCAATTATTTGAAATAAATTAAATTCCCTCCCCACCTCTCTCTCTTTCTCCCTGCCTCTCCCTCCCTCTCTCTCTCTCTCTTTTTTTTTTTTTTTTTTTGAGATGCAGTCTCACTCTGTTTCTCAGGTTAGAGTGCAGTGCCGCAATCTTGGCTCGCTGCAACCTCCACCTCCTGGGTTCAAGCAATTCTCCTGCCTCAGCCTCCCAAGTAGCTGGGATTACAGGCACATGCCAGCATGCCCAGCTAATTTTTTGTATTTTTAGTAGAGATGGGGTTTCTCCATGTTGGCTAGGCTGGTCTCAAACTCCTGACCTCAGGTGATCCACCTGACTCGGCCTCCCAAAGTGCTGGGATTACAGGTAAGAGCCACAGTGCCCAGCCTCTAGTTCTCTCTTTATGTAAGAGAGAGAGAGAGAGAGTGTGTGTGTGTGTGTGTGTGTGTGTGTGTGTGTGTCCTACTGGTTCTGTCTTTCTGGTAGAAGTCTGACATATATCATGCTGATAAATATATATATAGATATCTATGACATATATGTGTGTGCATATATATGACATAGATTTTTACGTTTCTGTATTGAATATATCAGAACATCTATTATTGATGGAAACTTTTTTTAGTCCTGATCTTGTGAATTAAAATTGTCAATTTAGAATTAAAGCTGACGTGACTGGCCATGGTGGCTCACGCCTATAATCCCAGCACTTTGGGAGGCCGAGGCAGGTGGATCACCTGAGGTCACGAGTTCAAGACCAGCCTGGACAACATGATGGAACCCTGTCTCTACTAAAAAAACTACAAAAAATTTAGCCAGGCATGGTGGTAGGCACCTGTAATCCCAGCTACTTGGGAGGGTGAGGGAGGAGAATCACTTGAACCCAGGAGGTAGAGGTTTCAGTGAGCCGAGATTGCGCCATTACACTCCAGCCTGGACAAGACCGAAACTCCATCTCAAAAGTAAAATAAATAAAATTACAGCTAATGTATATAATGCTTAACACATGTCAGGGATGTTTCAAACATACAGATTTATTTAATCTTCACTTCAACTTTATGAGAAAGGTACAACTATTGTCCCCGTTTTATGATTAGGAAACCTAAGGCAGAAAGAATTTGCTCAACTTGCCTAAGGCCATGTGACCAATAAAAGATAAAATCGGCCGAGTGTGGTGGCTCACACCTGTAATCCCAGCACTTTGGGAGGCTGAGGCGGGTGGATCATGAGATCAGGAAATCGAGACCATCCTGGTTAACACGGCAAAACCCCGGCTCTACTAAAAATACAAAAAATTAGCCAGGTGTGGTGCCGGGTGCCTGTAGTCCCAGCTACTCGGGAGGCTGAGGCAGGAGAATGGTGTGAACCCGGGAGGCGGAGCTTGCAGTGAGCCGAGATTGCGCCACTGCACTCCAGCCTGGGCAACAGAGTGAGACTCCGTCTCAAAAAAAAAAAAAAAAAAAGATAAAATCAAGATTCACAAACCCAGGGAGTATGGCTACAGAAGTAGAACCCTTAACCACTTACCTATAGGGCCTCTTGGAACCCCAAAGAGTGTAAAACAGCACTAGAGCATTAAGAAGTTTAGAATGGCCAACTGATACAAGCCTGAGTTTTAGATTTGATTGCTGGAACCAGATCTGGCTAAATCTCAGATCACTCTAGTTAGTCCCAAATTCATCAAACAGGGGTCCACAATCTCTGATAGGGACAGGGACAACCAATGTAACTGAAAAGAACCCTTAGGCTCTATGAACAAAAGCACTTCAAAAGTCATTGCATATCTAGACACATCTCCTTTTGCTAGTCACAGTTTTCTTTAATATTAGCCAACAAACTGGGAGAAGCCAGAGTCTTCAGGGATGTTAAAGTGTCAGACTAGCCTTTGGAAAAGCAGTGAAACCACTGTTATGTTGGAAAATATCATTACTGAATAGGTTGGAGAGTTTCTTCTTTTCCAAGACTTCTGCTCAGAAGTTGCAGGAAATAGAACTCTTGACTCTCACAACTGAAAATTGAAAATTTTTATCATTTTATAAAAAGTGTGGCGAAGGTGTCAACTGTGGTTATGGTCACCTTGTCCATTAAAATCTAGATGATATTTATAGGCCCCTGTTCACATCTCATAAGCAGTCCAATGTCCTCCCCTAAGACTTCCCAGTCGGTTTCTGTCCTTATATTCACCTAAGTAGTGAGTTCCAGCTTCCACGGAATTAGATCACTGTATGGGCTGTCACACCATTCTGCCCATGCTACGTTTTCCTTTAACACATCAGCTCAGACAGGTATTTCAATCCTCTTCCGTAACTGTCACACAATTTAGTGTGTGTCTACATGTCTTTTCTGCCAAGAACAATTGTGCATGACTTGGAAATGGGCAAAAGACATTACTGTATGTCCTTTTACAGGTCTAGGTATGGCCTAGTAGACCCTCTGGGAATTATGTCATTTTATACGAGTGTGCACCTTTGATTTTCTTTCCATTAACAAGGCCATTTTTTAACTCTCTAGGGATTGTAGAAGGCGGAAAGTAATGCGAAAGATTCTCGTCCAAAGCAATGCAAGTAAATTTGAAAATATTCCTGTTTGATAAGAAATTACCCAGTTTTTCATCTGTTACCAGATTTAAGCATCTTGAGTTTCTATTTATACCTGTTCTTCAATTCTCATCTGAACTAGTCTTAATAGCATACAACTTCCTGCATTAATGAATTGAATACATTTTTTACATGTTCATTTTATATTTGCACAAAAGCCATATTGCTTTCTTTTTTTTTTTTTTTTTTTTTTTTGAGACGGAGTCTTGCTCTGTCGCCCGGGCTGGAGTGCAGTGGCTGGATCTCAGCTCACTGCAAGCTCCGCCTCCCGGCTTTACGCCATTCTCCTGCCTCAGCCTCCGGAGTAGCTGGGACTACAGGCGCCCGCCACCTCGCCCGGCTAGTTTTTTGTATTTTTAGTAGAGACGGGGTTTCACCGTGTTAGCGAGGATGGTCTCGATCTCCTGACCTCGTGATCCTCCCGTCTCGGCCTCCCAAAGTGCTGGGATTACAGGCTTGAGCCACCGCGCCCGGCCCATATTGCTAACTTTCAAAACGTACACAGTAACATTCTGAAGATTTGAAAAATGGAGGATATTTATACTGAAGAAACATGAAAGATTTTAAATTAAACATTAAGCATCCTCTTTAGAAAACATGTTCTGTGTTTTCATCAATTCAGGCTCCAACCTCCAGCTGGGCTATTAGGCTCCCCATTCTTCTGTTGTCTCTGCTATCCCCCACCCTATGCAAAGCACTTTTCCACATATCCCCTCCCCATGTCCCCATTAGCAAAAATAATTATTTTCCAAAATAAAGATCTTTTCTCCCTGAAAAGAATGGTACTACCAACTTTGTTTATCTTGAAAGATAACAAAGTAAACAAGCCTGGCAAAGATTGAGAAGGAAAATAAATCCAGGTACCAACTTGCTTTATATGAATGAAAAATCTGAGTACCAGAAATAATTTGTTCACATACATCCAACTACCTAACTTATTATTAGAGAAAATAGGCTTTTTCTCCAATATGAAACATTATTTTAGAAGGAATTCAAATTAAGTATTAAAATTGAGTTATTTCAGTCTCATTAAAACTTTTGTAGTAGGATGGTGGAAGAGTTTTAATCAAATAAAGCACAAATTAAATACTATGTACATAGTAATATGTGATCCAATTTTAAATTGGGACTTTAGAACTGAGGAGGTACTTTCCTTTGGAGGGAAAACGTTATAGATGCTCACATCAGTAGATTAGATGTATTATTTAAACACCAAGAATTTACCATAAACAATTATGCCAAACACTATTGTTACATTATTATTATTATTGTTATTATTATCATTATTATTAAGACAGAGTCTTGCTCTGTCACCCAGGCTAGAGTGCAGGGGCGTGATCTTGGCTCACCACAAACTCCACTTCCAGAGTTCAAGAGATTCTCATCCCTCAGCTGCCTGAGTAGCTGGGATTACAAGTGCCCACCACCACACCTAATTTTTGTATTTTTAGGAGAGACTGGGTTTTGCCATGTTGACCAGGCTGGTCTCAAACTCCTAACCTCAAGTGATCCACCGGCCTCGGCCTCCCAAAGTGCTGGGATTACAGGTGCGAGCCACACCCCCCACCCCAGCCTTATATTTTTATGGGGAAAAGATATCTAAATGGGGAGAAACTTTCCAAAATTTGTCTTTTTTTTTTTGAGACGGAGTCTTGCTGTATTGCCCAGGCTGGACTGCAGGGGTGCAATCTTGGCTCACTGCAACCTCTACCTCCCAGGTTCAAGCGATTCTCCTGCCTCAGCCTTCCAAGTAGCTGGGATTATAGGCACCTGCCACCATGCCCACCCAGCTCATTTTTGTATTTTTAGTACAGGCTAATTTTTGTATTTTTGGTAGAGACAGGGTTTCGCCACATTGCTGTGGCTGGTCTTGAACTCCTGACCTCAAGTGATCTGCCTGCCTCGGCCTCCCAAAGTGCCAGAATTACAGGTATGAGCCACCACACCCCGTCCAAAATTTGTCTTAAATGATTCTTTAGGAAAATTTTTCAGGTTGATGGGGAAAATATGAACAGTTGTAGTGCCTTTGAAAGAAACTTTTATAAATTTTCAAAAGCCCTAAGAAATAAATGAAATATCTGGAATATATAATAATGGTAACTAGAATTAAAAGGTAATGATAATAGCTAAGATATGTTTATTCAATTTCAGAAATATATATATGGCTTATTCTCTTCAATCTTTATTGAGGCCACCTTTGACCAACAGTATGGAAAGTTACCTCCAGTACTTTTCCTACTTTATTTTTCCTCCTTTTCCTTCATCGTTATCACATGTACAATATGCTTCACCTTTTTTTATTTTATATTCTATTTCCTCCCCTGGAATATGCTCTCCCAAAAAAGAGGAATTTTTCTGTTTGTTGACTGCTTATTCACATCAGCTAAAACAGTGCCTAGCACACAGCAGGAACTCAGGAAATTTTTGTCAACAGAATAATCATTGTATCTGGCAATAGCAGAATTCGATTTTTTAAACAGACATACAAAAAAATTGACCATGAGCTAGGCCATAAAGTAGCCTCAAGGAATTTCAAAGATAATAAACACATCATAATTTCTGACCACAGTGGAATTAAGTTAGAATTACCAAAAGTTAACTAGGGGAAACACACACACACACACACACACACACGCACGTGCACATACACACACAGCAACATAAGGAGCCTGACTTTCTGGCCAGGCCACTGGCTCATGCCTGTAATCCCAGCACTTTGGGAGGCCGAGGCACGTGGATCACTTGAGGTCAGGAGTTCGAGACCAGACTGGCCAACATGGTGAAACCCCATCTCTACTAAAAATACAGAAATTAGCTGGGCGTGGTGGCACTTGCCTGTAATCCCAGCTACTCGGGAGGCTGAGGCAGCAGAATTGCCTTGAACCAAGAAGGTAGAGGTTGCAGTTAGCTGAGATCATGCCATTGCACTCCAGCCTGGGGAACAGAGGGAAACTCCGTCAGAAAAAAAAAGAAAAAGAAGCCTAACTTTCTTCCTAGTGGCGCAGCTGGCTCGTGCAGGGATGCACAGTGAAACGGCAAGGGAAATAAAGGTCCTACCTTTCTCCTCCCTTTGTCTGCTCTCCTTCTTCTCCTGCCATTGATCCTACTGGCTGAACGCAGTAGGAGCCTACGGAAGCCAAGAAAAATCTCCAAAGCGGTCCGTAAGTGTGGGCCCCTCAGGGCACCAACCAGTGGGAAAAGTGGAGCGATATCTGTAGTGATCATGAAAACTATGCAGCACGAAATGGTGTATATAGAACAACAGCGAAATGTAAGCAAGCACACAAAGTACTTACTGATAAACAGCTGAGCACATTCTTTCTGAATCAGCGTCAAAACAAGATACGGGCTGTCATTGCTCCTACTTAAAATTGTGTTTGAGATCTTTGCCAGGATATTAAAGTAATAAAATGGGCTGGGTGTAGTGGCTCACACCTGTAATCCCCGCACTTTGGAAAACCAAGGTAGGCAGATCATCTGAGGCCAGAAGTTCAAGGCCAGCCTGGCCAACATGGCAAAACCCTGTCTCTACTAAAAATACAGTAATTAGCTGGGCATGATGGTGGGTGCCTGTACTTAGGAGGCTGAGTAAGGCAGCGGAATCGCTTGGACCTGGGAGGCAGAGGTTGCAGTAAGCCAAGATCGCACTGCTGTACCCCAGCCTGGGCGACAGAGCGAGATTCCGTCTCAAATAAATAAATAAATAAATAAATAGGAAAAAAATGTGTAACAATCAGAAAGGAGGAGAAACAATGCCATTATTTATAGATGATATGATAGTCTCAGTGTGAAACTCACATGATATGCAGATTAAATATTAGAACTGAACAGGAGGTCTAGAGAAGTTGTATATATAAAATGAATATTTTAAAAATATATTGCATTTTTACATAACAAATTTACAATAGTAACACATATATTGTACCCATACATAAATCAAACAAGATGGAAAGATCTCTGTGGAGAAAATTATAAAACATAGTAAGAGATGCCAAAGTTAGACCTAAATAAAATGGAAAGGTAGACCATTTCCTGGATAAGAAAACTTTCTATACTAAAGGAATCACTTCTTCCTAAATTGACCTAGAGATTCAATGCAATTCAGATTAGAATCTCCAAGGGTTATTTTGGAGAAATTGTCAAACTCATTCTCAAAATTTATATAGAAGAGCTTTGGACCATGATGAAGACATTACTGAAGAAGAAAAGTTAAGTGGAAGAACTTGCCCTACCAGATATCAAGCCTTATTTAAAGCTAGATAATTAAGACAAGCCATGATATTGGCACAGGCATAGACAAATAGACAAACAGAACAGAACAGAAAGCCCAGAGATAGCCCAATGCAGAAAATATAATAAAACTGGCACCACAGATGTAGAGAAAAGGAAGGCGCTGTGGGATATAGTTCTGAAACAATTGAGTATATCCACAGGGAAAAAAATGAAAGTGGGTTCCTACTTCACACTATATTAAAAAATCAATTTCAGATTGATTAAAGATTTGTAAGGCAAAATACACAACTGTTAGGAGATTATAGTTGACCTTTGAACAACATAGGTTTGAACTGCATGAGTCCAGTTGCATGTGGATTTTCTTCTACCTCTGACACCCCTGAGACCAAAAGGCCAGCCCCACTTCTTCCTCCTCCTCACCAGCCTACTCAATGTGAAGACGAAAAAGAAGACATTTATGATGATCCAGTTCCATCTAATGAACAGCAAATATATTTTCACTTATTAATTTCTTAATAGCATTTTCTTTTCGCTAGCTTACTTTATTGTAAGAATATAGGCCAGGCGCAGTGGCCCAAGCCTGTAATCCCAGCACTTTGGGAGGCTGAGGCAGGCGGATCACAAGGTCAGGAGATCGAGACCATCCTTGCTAACACAGTGAAACCCTGTCTCTACTAAAAATAGAAAAAAAAAATTAGCCAGGTGTGGTGGCGGGAGCCTGTAGTCCCAGCTATGGAGGCAGGAGAATGGCATGAACCCGGGAGGCGGAGCTTGCAGTGAGCCAAGATCACGCCACTGCAATCCAACCTGGGTGACAGAGCAAGACTCCGTCTCAAAAAAAAAAAAAAAAAAAAAAATTAGTATATAATACATTTAACATACAAAATATGTGTTAATTGACTGTTTATGCTATCAGTAAAGCTTCCAGTCAACAGTAGCTATTAGTAGCTAAGTTTTGGAGGCATCAAAAGTTTAACACGGATTTTTAACTGTGTGGAGGTCAGCATGCCTAACCTCTGCATTGTCCAAGGGTCGATTGTATATGAGAACATCTTCATGAACTCAGGATAGAAAGAGATTTCCTAAGTAGACCTAAAAATCACCAACCTTAAAGAAGATTGAAAAATTAAAATTCAGGACTTTTATTCAACAAATGACACCACTATAAAAGTAAGAAAATAAGCCACAAACTGAACAAGATATGAAAGCTTGGCATCCAGGATATGTAAAGTATAGCTATGAATCAACAAGAAAATGACAGACCAATTGAAAAATAGTCAAAGGAATGAAAGATCACAGAAACAAGCACAAAAGGCCCAGGAACATATGAAAAGATGCTCAACTTTATAGAATGAAATATAATCCCACACATGGAAGACTGGCAAAAATTAAAGGTTGGTCAAATCAAGCACTGATAAACAGTAAAACAACTGAAATTTCCCATTCACTGCTGTTTAGAGAATAAATGTGGAAAGCAGTTTGGCATCATCTAATAAAATTGGACATGTGCATATAGAGCAACACACTACTTCCACTCGTGTGTACATATTCCAAGGGTTGTACATTTCAGACTGTGACTTGTAACACAGTCACTTAACAGTCAATAGAAAGAATAGAAATATAAGAATTGAATAGAAATATCAGAATATATTGCAATTAGGAAGAATATTTATTGTTTCCTTCACACATTATGTAGGTGTGTACATATATGTATTGACTGAATTATAATAATAAAGATGTATTTTAGGCCAGGCGCGGTGGCTCACGCCCGTAATCCCAGCACTTTGGGAGGCCAAGGCGGGCAGATCACCTGAGGTCTGGAGTTTGAGATGAGCCTGGCCTACACACAAGACCCCGTCTCTACTAAAAATACAAAAATTAGCCAGGTGTGGTGGTGCACACCTGTAATCCCAGCTACTCGGGAGGCTAAAGCAGGAGAATCACTTGAACTCGGCAGGTGGAGGTTATGGTGAGCCGAGATCGCACCACTGCACTCCAGCCTGGGTGACAGAGTGAGACTCCGTATCAAAAAAAAAAAAAAAAAGATATATTTTTACTGTGTATCTCAGGCAAAAATCTTTGAATATTACTGTCTACAGGAAGTCTTACATATGTACACCAAAAGACAAGTAGAAAAGTATTTATTGCAGCACTATGATGTTAGGTCAAGACAACAAAAACCTGCAAACAACAAAATAAAATGGGATATATATACTGTGGCATATTTATGTAATACAATGAACAATCTACTGCAACATCAACATGGTTGAATCTCAGAAATGGAATGATGGGCAAAAGGAGTAAACCCAGAAGCATGACTACTGTATGATTCCATTTACATATAATTCAAAAATAAGAAAAGTAAATGTGCTATTTAGGAGCACATACCTAAGTAACAAAACTACAAAGAAAACCATGAGAATGATTAACACAATCTAGTATAGAGATGACCTGTAGTGGGGGCTGGAGCAGGAGGAGAGGCAGTCAAGGCAGAACACTAGGGTCTTCTAGGGAACTTATCAAGTTCTATGTCCTAACTTGAGTGGTGAGTACACATGTGTTCATTTTATTATGACACTTTACTTTGTACACACATGCTGTGTACAACTATACATGCATGATACATGTCACCATTAAAATTTAGAATAAAATGTTACTTCCTGCTATTTGATTTAACTGTGTCTCAACAGAAGTCTAAGTCTAAGAAGAAAATTTACTACTATGGTCAATGCATAGAAGGCTTAAATGAATATGTAATTTGTTTAAAAATATTTCAAAACTTAGCACAGTTGGAGATAATCAGTCATCCTAAAGCTAGCAAACCACTTTGTGACCTTTAGCAGCTCAAATAGTGGTTCAAAGAACTCTGTAAGGAGAGGATACAAGGTTTACCTCAAAATCTAATTAATGCCAAGTCATTGGCATCCTGGCTCACCATCACACTAAACACACTAAATTTTTTTCTCTAGAAAGATATTCAGAAACTTAAAAAAATTAATTGGATGACTAATTTTACAACTGGGGAAAACAGAGTTAGGGAATAACCTCAGTACAGAATTATCTATATAAATGATAGCATCCAGAATACATCACACTCTGCAGTCACTAAAATCAACCAGGTAATGTGTGCTGACATGAAAAGATGCCCCTGATACTATGCCAAAGTGAGTTAGTTTCAGAAAAATTTAATGTTTTAGGCCAGGCACAGTGTTTCACACCTGTAATCCCAGCACTTTGGGAGGCCAAGATCACCTGAGGTCAGGAGTTCGAGACCAGCCTGACCAACATGGTGAAACCCTGTCTCTACTAAACACACACACACACACACACACACACACAAAAGTAACTGGGTGTGGTGGTGCATGCCTGTGATCCCAGCTACTTGGGAGGCTAAGGCAGGATACTCCCTTGAATTTGTGGGGCAGAGGATGCAGTGAGCCAAGATTGTGCCACTTCACTCCAGCCTCGGTGACAGAGTTAGACCACTCAGAAAAAAAAAAAAAAAAAAAGTTTAACATTTTAATACTACTTCAGGCTGGGGGCAGTAGCTCACTCCTGTAATCCAAGCACTCTGGGAGGCCGAGGTGGGTGGATCACTTGAGGTCAGAAGCTCAATACCGGCCTGACCAACAGGGTGAAACCTCGTTTCTATTAAAAATACAAAAAAAAAAAAAAAAAAAAATTAGCTGGGCATGGTGGCGCACGCCTGTGATCCCAGCTACTCGGGCGGCTGGGGCAGGAGAATCGCTTGAATGTGGGAGGTGGAGGTTGCGGTCTGGGAGACAGAGTGAGACTCTGTCTAACAAATAAAATAATAAACTAAACTAAAATAAAATAAAATATAAAATAAAATAAATAAAATAAAATAAAATAATAAAATAAAATAAAAAATAAAATACTACTTTAGGGTTTCCTTAATATTATATATTGAGAGATACACAAGCAAATATGTGAAAAAAAAATTTAAGCTAAACTATTAATATTGGTTGAAATGGAGACTTTTGTTTTCTACTTTATACATTTCTGAATTGTCTGAATATTATTTTGTAATGAGTCTGTACTATTTTGTAATATATATATAATATACAAATTATATTCCATACAAATTATATATTTAAGATATATATGTTAACCACTAGATAAAGATGATATGGAATACTCAATATCTTGCTATGAAATAAACAGAAAATGAAATGGTGGTAGAAGACTTCAGTTTAATAATAATTAGGACACTAAAATTGCAGTTATCTATCTTCTTTCTGAATATGAAAGACCTTGTTCTAGTCTGTGAGGAAATATTGATTTTGCCATGTTTGTAAAACACTGATCCAAATATTTTTCAGAAATACCACAGCCACACTATTTACCATATTGGCATTCCTTATTGGTGGATAATGCATTGTCCCTTCCTCTCTCCCACGCACACAGCAAATGCTCTTTTTAAATTATTGAGTTGATGCTTGAATAAACTCTCTTTTGACTGGTTTGCCCACAAATGCCTCTAGGTGAGTATACAGCCCTGAGGACATAAAGTTTAAAAGTTTTATCTGCCCCGATTTGTACTTTCCATTTAGTACCTGTCTGCTGTAACTTACTTGAATATAAAATACAGCAATGTGAAATTACTAAGACCTTTTCTTTTCCTTCTTTTTATAGTTAGCTCTAAAGATTAAAAGTTGCTAATTGCCTCAATTCTATGAATATGATGCAATAAAGTTGCAGCACAAGAAAAAAATAAAATTTCTGCAAGTAAATTTTCTGGTGGCTGGCCCAATAAGCCAAATATTTCACACATCTACAGACCTATGCTTTCTACAACATCACACCCCTCATCCACCTCCTTACAACTGAGAACAGGAAGTTTAAACAGTTTCAAAGCCTGATGACTTACTTCTAAATCTAAAAAGGTTACATTAAAATGATTGCCCCGCCCCCCCCAACCCCGGAAAAAAAAGGCTGGTCAGGTGCTGTGGTTCACGCCTGTAATCTCCCAGCATTTTGGGAGGTTGAAGCAGGAGGATCACCTGAGGTCAGGAGTTCAAGACCAGCCTGGCCAACATGGTGAAACACTGTTTCTGCTAAAAATCCAAAAATTTGTCAGGCGTGGTGATGGGCGCCTGTTGTCCCAGCTACTCAGGAGGCTGAGGAAGGGAGAATTGCTTGAACCCGGGAGGCGGAGGTTGCAGTTAGCTGAGATTGCACCACTGCACTCCAGTCTGGGAGACAGAGCGAGACTCCGTCTCAAATAAAGAAAAAATAATAATAATTTAAAAAGCCATCTTTAAAAAAGTACATTCTCTAACTTTAGGGAAGATGAGAAAGAAAATAGGGGCATGAACCCTAGTTGCCATAAAAAGCACTATTGGAGATATCTACTTCTCTAATAGCAGGTATTTTTCCTTGTTTCATTCCCTATTATCCAATAGTGTTTGTTCTCCAATTTGAGTAGATAAACAAAGCTCAGACGTATCTGAGTAACTTATCCCACCTATTGAAATCCACTTCTTGTAGTACTGGTATCTCTACCACAGCTTTGCCTCATGGGCAAGAAAGATTACATGTCACTCTCCCAGTGTCACTACGCCAAATAAACTCTACCGACAATTCTCCTGCATTCCATTCACACCATGCAGTCCAGTAAGCTACTTTTTGTAGATTAGGCATATCATTAGGGAAGGTAACAATTTACTACACGTAATGTTCATGGTGCTATTAGCTCACACCCAGTGGCTTTGGGACTGGGACACAATCTGAAGAAGGATGATGAAATTGAAACAGAGTATTGATGATTTATCAACACTGTAGGTAAGATAGTAACATAGAAGCATCACTCTTTCATAGTCCCCTCTTCTCTAATAGCTGTTGTAGCATAGATAAAACCCAGATCTTTGTAACAGTAGCTGAGAACTGGTAATAGACACATTTAAAACGGAGTAGTTAAGATCAGCAAAGTCCCTTACTCAATCCCACATGCTAGACCAGACAAGTAGTGAAAAGTCAATGTACGCTGAGACTATTAAGGAATATTTATTTCCATCTACAAGTCCAATAATAAGATACATTTCGGATTCTAATGATGTCATGATTGAACTATATTTCAAACTGGCCCAAGGCTACAGCAAGGAGATCTCAAGTTTTGCCAGTTTCATATTCCCTGTTTATTTTGTCCACTGCATTTATTTTTATCTGCATTTTTCTGATAATAAAAAGAGAAGGAGGGCTGGCTTGATTGACAGGCATCCTCGGTTCAGGATCTCCTCCTGACTGTTAAATATGCACCTTACTGCTTACGGCACAGTGTTTCCAAGCTCTCCAGAACGCAGCAGTCAGAAAGCCAGAAGACAACTTTCATCATTAGTAAACTTGCTGGAAGCTTTGGCAGAATGTTACAGAGTGAAAGAGCCATTCATGTTGAACTTAACTTTTTGACTAGAAAAGTTTGAAATGTAACATAGTTTACTACACAGCTTGTTTGTACTCATACTTCGCAGAAAATAACAAGAATACAATATAAAATGGATATTCAATATCTACAAGTTTGTTTAAATTATACATAAATTTAGTGCTTTGAACTTATTACTAATGAAAATAAGGCGTAAAAAGCTTTTTGTTTTGCTACAAATTTGCATTACTATCACGCATTAAAATTCCTTTTTAATTAAATGAGTTCATTGAATTGTCTAGCTGAATGAATTTTACTGTTGTATTGAGTTGAAAAGTCTGAGTTTAAAATATATCCACCGGAAACAATGATCAGTAGTCCAAAACAGGCTGCAATGCCTGTAATCCCAGCACTTTGAGAGGCCCAGGTGGGCAGATCACTTGAGGCCAAGAGTTTGAGACCAGCCTGGCTGACATGGTGAATTCCTGTCTCTACTAAAACTACAAAAATTACTTGGGTGTGGTGGTGCATACCTGTAATTCCAGCTACTTGGGAGGCTGAGGCAGGAGAATCACTTGAACCTAGGAGGCAGAGGTTGCAGTGAGCCATGATCCTGCCACTGCATTCCAGCCTAGGTGACAGAGTGAGACTCCATTTCAAAAATACTGTTTCAGTATTCCTCTCAATCAATTATAAGCATCAGTTAAAATTTTTTAATGTATATGTGTGTGTATGTGTACATGTGTTTTATGTATACAGATAAACACTTTTTCATACTTTTTTTCTTAAATAAGCAACTTTCTTCATATTTTCTTAAATGCTTTTGAAGTTAGGTATAAGCTTTTAAGACTGTAAGACACTGCTTAGACCAGGCACAGTGGCTCACGCCTGTCATCCCAGCACTTTGGGAGGCCGAGGCAGGCAGATCACCTATAGTCAGGAGTTCAAGCCCAGCCTGGCCAACATGGTGAAACCCCGTCTCCACTAATACAAAAATTAGCTGGGTATGGTGGGGTATGGTGGTGCATGCCGGTAATCCCAGCTACTTAGGAGGCTGAGGCAGGAGAACTGATAGTACCTGGGAGGCTGAGATGGCAGTGAGCCAAGATCACGCCACTGCACTCCAGCCTAGATGATAGAGAGACTCCGTCTTAAAAAAAAAAAAAAGATACTGACTTAATTAGGTAATTTACTAAATTTACCCCACTCGTGCATTTGTAACTTACTGAATGCCAATGATGTGCTGTAGAAAAACATACAGGTCATTTTCCGAGATTTGGATTTCCCAAATGTGAATTTTCCAAAGCTTATTTCTATTACCTGCAACAAGCATATCTGCTTAAGGACTCAGATGAGTCTTATTTCCTCTCAATATATGTATTTTTAAAGGTTTGACTTGCTCAGAGCTCTTTAAGTTCTTTGGTTGACAGCATTAAGCTTTCATTGGTCTTTTCTCAATAAGTTAAAATTAATTTCATTTTTAAGAATCTTACTTTGATACTGGCCCTTATTGGGGCCCGTGTCGGAGGTGGTGGAGAATGAACAGACACAAGAGACAAAGACAAACAGAGAACATGGCGGCCACGCCTAGAGCCTCTGCCTCACTTTATTTATACTCCATAAACCCCACGTCAGCAGAAATAACACAATGTAAAACAAACTTTCTGCACCCAGATGTAACCTTCTGTTTAGTTTCTTGTCTCTAAACTTTTTATTATTTGTCCGCCTTTTTGGCGCCTACTAGAGTTCATTAAAAGTTCAACTAGAGATAGTGTCCTTGACTACTAGAGTTCATTAAAAGTGCAACTAGCTAGAGATACTGTCCTTGAGCCTTATTTATTCTTAGCATATTATTTTTAATGGCCCCTGCATTTTCCCCTTTTTGTTTTGCCTCAATCCTAAAAAGGTAGCCCATATTTGTTTCTGTGTTTTTCTTTGTTTTTGGATGTGACGGAGGGAGCATCGGATCACCATGAGAAGTAAACCTAATCCAAGCATTTAAAGCAATATACTTCCAGAGATGGTAGAAATCTATGTTTTCATCTGGGTCTATGGGTCAAGGGCAGCAAAGCGTTGACCCAGCTCCTGTAGGGTAGTTGCTCCAGACAATACATGTAGTTGTTGTCGAAATGCTTCGGAAATGTTTTGAGTGAGTTCTTGGATGTCCAAACTAATATTTTTATGGCCTATCAATAATCTTCGGATTTCGGTCCAGTTCTGAGAAACATTAAAAGGCACAGGTGTTATACAAAATTGAGTGGAGTTCCACTCACATTGTAATGTTATCCGCATACTGAGGACAGTAAGCTGATCTCCAAGCCACGTTAAGGCTTGTTTCATGTTGTCCAATCTTTTAGCAAGTTGAGAGTCAATCTTTTGTTGTTGCAGCCACAACTGGTGAGATTGTTCATGCCATTGCTGTACAAATTCAGCATTTTGCATGCTTTGATGTAACGCGAGCCCTGCCACAGCCGCAGTGGAGGCAATGGCAACAAGGCTCATCACCAAGGCAATTATAAGTCCAAGGGCATGACGGGTCTGCTGAAGGGAAGTCTAAACATAAGTCTCAAGAGGTGATGTCTCCCACGGTCGTGTCAGATCGACAAGTAGCCAAATTTCCTTACGAGTCTTGAGGATATAAATATCCCCCGTAAAACTGCGCCACCAGGAATGATTGAGGCAAGACAAAAATGTACACATATCTTTACAATTAACAATCCCCATACCATTATTTTACGCTAAGTTCTCCGCTAACAATAGGTAAGGCTTTTGGACACAAGCAATAATATATCGGGAGGTATTCCGATGTAACTGAGTATGAAAGGAGTTATGTGGGTTAGAAAGATTAAAAGTCATGTTCTCCACGAAAGTACTAATAGCATCACCTGTAGCTAATAACTTCCAAAGATGACTCTGTACTTTTAAAGAGTGTTTAAGATGAGGCATAGGTGGTGACAGGTCTCTTTTACGCCATACCAAAGTTTCATTACTGTCAGCGGTAATACTTCTATTTATCCGGTGTCATTTCAAAGGTATGTGGCTAAATTTTGTTTGAAAATCACCGTGCACACTCTAATCAGTTATTTGTAGCCCATGTACTCTAATAAACTCTGGGGCTTAGTTCCCCAACAATGTTGCCACTCCAATATCTCAATATTAGGAGAAATCTCTGGAATAGGACAAAAAGGTAAGGAATTAGGAATAGTCTCATTATTATATACATTATGATTATACTGAAAACTTCTAGTTACAATAATAACAGTGTTAGCAGCCACATGGCTATGATTATAGCGAACAGCCCAAGCTTCATGCAATTTTTGGAGACAATGAGGACTATTTCTCATGCAAATCGGAAGTCCTTCCACTCCAAATTGGTATGTGCTGTTTATTATTCTCGTTTTCCGTTCTATATTGTCCTTGTCCACATAGGGGGACGGCAGCTAAGTAGTGTCATTGGTGAAAACCGTAACTTTCACCTCCCCCCAGGCGACTCCCTGATACAAGGGTGGAAAGGGAATATAAGTCCAATATTCATACAAAGTCTCTCTAAGGGAAATAAGTCCCCCGCCGAAACACATCCAACAAAAGAAGAGATGCCTACTGAGTCCAGTTTTCTTTTCAACAGGGTTTCAATCGCCTTGTAGGAAACCACTCAAGTCCTCTCCCTGTAAGGACAAGAGCATAGCCCCGTCCCTGTTTTAGAACTTGTCCTTGAGCATACTTACCTTTTTCATTAGGATATCAAACCCTTAAATTGTCGGCAGAGACTATCACCGAGGGAGGTGAGGAAAGATGAGTTACGGCAGCGGAGTCCTGCAGTTGTCTCCATTGATTTAAAAAGTTTAAAGTAAACAAAACTTTTAAAATCTGATTTCTGGGGGACTCATTTTTTCCTTTTTGTTTTAGTAGTTGAGTTTTTAAGGTTAAATTTGCGTGCTCAATAATGGCTTGACCTTGACTGTTGTCCGGGATATTGGTGAGATATTGAATATTATATTGTTGTAAGAAAACTTGTAACTTATGAGAAACATTGGCAGGGGCATTATCAGTTTTAAGTATTAAAGGAATGTCCATGATGGCAAAACAAGCTAAGAGATGAGTAATAACAGAATTAGCTGTTTTAGATGGCAAAGGAGTGGCCCATTGAAAATGAGAGAAAGTATCAATGGTATGATGAACATAACTTTAATCGTCTAAAAGAAGGGACATGTGTGACGTCCGTTTGCCAAATCTGATTAACTTGAGTATTTCGCAGATTAATTCTAGGATGGAAAGATGGAATGCTCAAAGGAGCACAAGAAGGACAAGCTCGAATAAGAGAATGAGCTTGTTTACAAGTTAAATGAAATCGTCGTTGAAGACCAGAACTATTAGTGTGATGTAGAGTATGTTCTTGTTCTGCAGCCTGCAGGTGGCCGATTAAAAGCAAATCAATCTGAGCATTATCATGAACTAACGGTCTAGGAAGTTGAGAATGAGAATGATGATGAGTGATAAATAAAGGAGTTCGACGTTGGCTCAAAGTAGAGGACAACAAAGGAAAGAGTTTTTGAAGAGAAGAAGTACTACAAAGAGGTAAAGTGGCTTGAGAAATATAAGAAGTAACACACATGGCATATTGAGAATTACTAACAATGTTACAACTGATGGAAGGAAAATTAAGTAAAACCATGAGAATAGCAAACAGTTTTCTCTGTTGTATCGAGGGATAAGGATAAACTGTAACTTGAGATTGATGAACACTCTAATATCCAGCCTTACCATTGTTATTAGTATTAGTAAAAAAGGTAGGACCTTGAACAGGAAATAAAGATATTGGTGAGAAAGGCAACATAGAATGCTGTCTAAAAAATGAAAAGATCGGAGACTTAGGATATTGGGTAGAAAATTGTCCGACAAATGAAGCGCAAGCAACTTGTTAAGAATCAGAAGTGGCAAGAAGATAAGTAATTTGACTATGAGTGAATTGAGAGATAATGAAAGAAAGATTTCTTTCCCAGAGTTGTCGACAGTGATGTCGTCCTTTGATGATTAATTTAGATAAACGATCGATATAAGTAGTCAAGCGTTTAGATGTTTTGTTGGATAAAAAAATCCATTCTAACGGCCGATTTGTTTGATGAATTATATCTGTAGGAGAATGTAAAGTATGAAATAAACAAAAGGAAAGGGAAACGTCGGGAAGGATATAATGTAGATGGGCCTTTTGAAGTTGTTTTTCTATAAGCTGGAGTTCCTGTAAAGCCAAAGGAGTTAAATGACGTGGGCTGTCCAAGTGACTGTCTCTTTCTAGAATAGAAAAAAGATGTTGTAACTGATACGTTGGTATTTTTAAAACAGGACACATCTAATTAATGTCTCCTAAAAGTTTTTGAAAGTCATTTAATGTTTTTAAATGATCACATCGAATTTGAATCTTTTGGGGTCGAATATTTTGTGTTTCTAAGATATAACCTAAATATTGAATAGGAAAATCTATTTGAATTTTTTTGGGGGCAATATTAAGTGAGTATAAAGAGAGCTGAGTTTGTAAGGATGTAAAAGCATCTTGCTGCTCTTCTTTGGTGGGTGCGGCAAGAAGAATGTCATCCATATAATGATATAAAAGAACAGAAGGATGACATTTTCGAACAGGATTTAAGGCTCAATGGACAAATTCTTGACACAAGGTAGGGCTGTTTAACATGTCTTGAGGTAAAACCTTCCACTGATATCGAGAAAGTGGCTGAGAATAATTAAAAACAGGGACAGAGAAGGCAAAACGCTCACAATTCTTTTGATTCAAAGGAATAGAGAAAAAACAATCCTTTAAATTAATAACCATGAGTAACCAATCTTGAGGAATCATAGAAGGATTAGGAAGGCCAGGTTGTAAGGATCCCATGGGTTGAATACATGCATTAATAGCACGAAGATCTGTTAATAGTTTCCGTTTAATTTTTTTTTTTTTTTTTTTTTTTTTACAAAGACAGGGGAATTTCATGGAGAGGTATTAGGTTCTATATGACCTAGGGATAATTGTTCTTGAACTAAGTTTTTCAAGGCCTTAAGCTTCTCACGTGTTAAAGGCCACTGTTCAACCCATATAGGAGTATTAGTTTTCCATGTCAAGGGATGGGCTTGAGGTTGGTGAACAGTGGCTACATGTTTAAAGATTTTTCAAGGGGATTGTAGCCCATGCGGAACATCATACTTTTGGCTGAATTAGAGACATGAGGAATAGAAACAAAAGCTCCAAATTGTTGCAACAAATTTCGCCCCCATAAATTTAGGGCAATAGGAACAATATAAAACTGGACTTGGGCCATTTGACCATCCGGCCCTCGACAATTTAAGGTTTAAGAACTTTGATATACCTCAGAGGCAGTACCTAATCCTGTAAGAGAAACAGCAACAGGCTGCTTAGGCCACTGTAAAGGCCATTGATTAGAGGCAATAATGGAAACGTCAGCTCCAGCGTCAACCAAGCCCTGAAAAATTTGTCCCTCTACTTTGAGGGGAAACAAGGGTTTTTGTTGAGTTATTAAAGTTTCCCCAAAAATATGTTTATCTGTGTTTCCAAAACCTCCGGTTCTTTCTTGTCTCTGGGAAGGAAACTGAAAATAGGGTAGTAAAAGGAGTTGTGTAATTTGCTGCCCCTCTTCAGGGATACAGATTTATGAGTCTGAGCCATAATTTGAATTTCTCCTTTATAAACAGAATCTATAACACCCAAATGAACTTGTAAACTCTGTAAAATGCTACTACTGTGTCCTATAAGCAATTCAACAGTATGTGGAGGTAATGGCCCAAAAACACCTGTAGCCAATTTAACAACTCCCATTTCTGGGGTGAGTTCAACAGCCTGCAAAATAGCCAAATCAGCAACGGCGCTACCAGAAGTAGCAGAGAAAAGCTGAGCTAATGAAAATTGGGGGTTAACATTGGCTGACTGGCTTGCTGATGCTGGACCCCTGAGCTGACTGGAAATTGCAAATGAAGAGGGCTTGTATTGTTGTTGGGGCCCCAAGCTGAAGGGCCCCTCTGCAAGTTTCCCGATCCAGAAGTGAGAGAATTATCGTTTTTGTCTACTTTAGAGTGACATTCATTAGTTCAGTGTTGCCCTCTGCCGCAACGACGACAGGGCTCAGTAGGAAGCTTTTTAAATCCTACTTTGGAAGAGTCACTTTTATTAGATAGTTTATGGCACTCTTTTTTAAAATGACTGGTCTTTCCACATTGGAAGCAAACTCCCTTTTTTTCCATGAATGCCTTAGGTAAAGCTCCAGCAAACAACGGAGCGCTGTAGGCAGCCCCTCCCACTCCTGCACAGGCTCTAATAAAATCTTCTATTAGTAAATTTCTAGTAGCCTTTAGAGGACGCAACAACCTCTGACATTTTTGATTAGCATTCTCAAAGGCTAGTGTGGTTATCAGGATTTTGCCTGCAGCCCCACTATCCACAGTCTTTATTACAGCATCTTGGAGCTGAGCAACAAAATCAAGATAAAGTTTATTGGCACTCTGCAGAACCTTAACAAAAGACAAGGCAGTTTTCCCCAATGATTCTACTTTACACCAAGCCTTTAAAAACAGTCTTTTAATTTGTGATAATGTTATATCATCGAGTCCAGATTGAGCCGCTAAGGTAGCAAACTGACTAGTATCTGTTAATTGCTCCTCTGTTGGCCCTGGAGGATTTTTAGCGGCATTACGGCGGGCCTGTTCTTTAGCATCCTCCAGCCACCAACTGCGTAGCTGAAGCCACTGAGAGCGGTCCAAAACAGCCTTCCCCAAAGTTTCCCAATCAAGAGGCAAAAACAAATTCTCAGAGGAGAAAGAATTTAGAAGCCCCATGACAAAAGGAGATTGAGGGCCATAATTAGCAACAGCTGCCTTCATTTCTTTAAGAAATTTAAATTGAAGAACATTATACTGCACATTTATATCCCCTTGAGGAAATTGGTCATTAGGACTAAAAGGTTGCCTAATAATGGGGAACAATTGTAAAGGATCCTCATCCTCCTAAGAATCCAATATCTTAATTACAGCTTTAGCAGTAGAAGCGGGAACAGCAAAAACCGTGTCTGAACGAGGCAACATTTCCACCGGCGGTGGTGGTGGTGGAAAACTATTTTCTCCTCTGCCTTAGGTGCTGATGGGGGTGGATGAACCATGGGAAAAGTAAAAACAGGAGTGTGTGGAGGAGAAGGTTGAGGGGGAGATAACTGCAATTGTAAGATTTGTTAGAACAATTGAACAACTGGCTGAAGCTCCTTTTGAATTTCTGATTCTTTTTTATGAGACACATTATCACACAAAGGACCTTCTCCTTCAGTTACAGAATTATCTAAAGGAGGGGAAATGGCTATCGGAGACTTCAAAGACTCCTCATCCCCGCCTTCCCCCTTTTCAGAGTCTGTCTCTAAGAGCTCCAAAGCCTGAGTAATAGAGGCACAAAGAGCCCACAAAGGTGCTGACATTACATCCCCGCGCTGGTGCGCTTGATGAAGGGTCTTAACAACCTGTTGCCACTCTCGCTTATTTAATTGTACTTCAGTTTGATATTGAAACCAAGAGCAATGTTGATCCACATGAGCAAACAATTTCCGCAAAGTTCTCTCTTTTGCATCAACCCCAATCAAAAGTAGAAGCCCTTGTAATAATCTTAAATATTCTGAGGCCAAGGAACTGGAATTCCCCACAATGAAAGCTCAAGAAGGTTCCCCTTAATAATCTCCAGGCTTTACCCGCTCCTAGGGGGTTCCCCTTCTTGTTCCCCACTACTCACCCGTGCACTCTGCTCGCTGCGCCACTTATTGGGGCCCGTGCCGGAGGTGGTGGAGAATGAACAGACACAAGAGACAAAGACAAACAGAGAACATGGCGGCCACGCCTAGAGCCTCTGCCTCACTTTATTGATACTCCATAAACCCCACGTCAGCAGAAATAACACAATGTAAAACAAACTTTCTGCACCCAGATGTAACCTTCTGTTTAGTTTCTTGTCTCTAAACTTTTTCTTATTTGTCCGCCTTTTTGGCACCTACTAGAGTTCATTAAAAGTTCAACTAGAGATAGTGTCCTTGACTACTAGAGTTCATTAAAAGTGCAACTAGCTAGAGATACTGTCCTTGAGCCTTATTTATTCTTAGCATATTATTTTTAATGGCCCCTGCAGGCCCTCATAGTTTTTTGGTATTAAAGTGTCCTTTCTCTACAAAATGATAGTGAGAATGGATGGTGGTGATTGTTTCCTCACATTTTTCTTGTATGTAAATTACCCCAACATTTTTGTCAGTGGTGAAATTTTACCATTCAGGTCAGTCCAGAGTCTGGGAAACATAGCTCTTTTCTCATTCTCTGATGTTCTTTTATTGCATTGTAGACAATTTCTGTGATTGTGTGATTTTTGTCAGAGCCTGACAGTCACATATCCTGGATGGCCATACTCAATTCCACATCCCCTACAATGTCTAGCAACCATCGCCACCCTTACAACTACCTCTGTGTATGTTACTTGAATCTAGTTAAGTTCTCATGTAAGATTACTGTGATGAGTTTTGACAGAAAAAGTCGTCTTGGCAATTTTAGCAAAATATCTTGTGCAGGAAAGGTCATGAAAGGTACCTTTCCTGGTTCCTCTGTTAACCACTGAGATTAGACTTCAGATTATATTGACAGCCATAGACGAATGCTGTTCCTAATATTCAGAATCTCCAAAATCATTTTATCTAATCTATATATGATACATTTTGTGAATAATAAAGATTAGTAGCTGATACAGAACTCTTGAGTTTCTGAATTTTTTGAATGAAAAAAATTTAATTTGCAGAAAAGTTGTAAGAATAGTCACTAATTGCTAACATTTTACCACATTTGTCTCTATGTGTGTTTGTGTACTATATGTGTACATACATATTACTTTTGGCCAGGCGCAGTGGCTCACACCTGTAACCCCAGCACTTTGAGAGGCCGAAGTGGGTGGATCACCAGAGGTCAGGAGTTTCAGACCAGCCTGGCCAACATAGTGAAACCCCGTCTCTACTAAAAATACAAAAATCAGCCAGGCATGTTGGTGCATGCGTGTAATCTCAGCTACTCAAGAGGCTGAGGCAGGAGAATTGCTTGAACCTAGGAGGCAGAGGTTGCAGTGAACCAAGACTGCGCCACTGAATTCCAGCCTGGGCAAAAGACTGAGAGTCCATCTCAAAAACAAAAAACAAAAAACAAAAACAAACAAACCAAAAAAAGTGTATATACATATTACTTTAGCTAAATCATTTAAAAGTAAGTTGCAACTTTATGACTCTTTACACCTACATACTTCAACATGTATCTCCTGAGGACAGGTGTTCTCTTACAGAACCAGAGCAGAAATATCAAATTCAGGAAATTTTAACGTTGTAACAAGACTATTATCTAATACCCAATCCATATTCAAATTTCATCAATTTTCCCAAGAGTATGTTTTATAGCATTTTCGCCCTTTTGGATTCAGAATCCAATTCAATATCATGCTTTGCATTTAGTCATATGTCTGTTTATATGCTTTAATTGGAAGCAGTTCCTCAGCCTTCCTCTTCCTTTCACAACATGGATTTTTTTTTTTTTTTTTTAAGAGTACAGGATTTGGGTTTGTCTGGTTGTTTACTCATGACTTAATTCAGATTATGCACTGTTGGCAGAAATTCTACATAAATTACATTGGATCCTCTCAGTTAATCACATTAGGGGGCACAGGGTGTCCATTGATCCTATTACTGAATGTGCTAACTGGAATCACTTCGTTACAATGGTGCCTGCCAGATCCTGGTATTGTTTCATTCACATTTTGGAATCTGTATGTAGAATTTCAGAATAAGCCTCCTCCGTTCCTAAATAGAGATTAGTCTGTTTGATCAAATCTGCTAATTTCCAGAACATACCCTTCAATCCACTTCAGTCTGCCATCTACCCCCATCACTACCCCACAACTGCTCTGTCCAACATCAGCACTGATTGTCCCATTGCTCTCTAGTTTTTAGTCCTTTTTTGCCAGTCCTCAGTAGCATTCAATACTGTAGACAATTCTTTTCTTCTAGAAAGACCTCTTCCCTTGATAGCCTCCTGCTTTTCTGCTACTTACTCTCTTCAGGTCTTGCTCCCTTTACTTGGTTATTACGTGTTAAAATTTCTGAGGACTCACTATAAAGTCTGCATTTCTGTATACTTCGTATTCTATAATCTCTATACAAACTCATCCATGCATATGGTTTTCATTACCATCTATATACATTAATAGTTCACTATCATATTTATATCTGTAACCCCAAACCCCTCCCCTGAGCTCAAATCGCAAATAGCAATCACCTGTTCACAGCTCTACTCAAAAATGACAAAGCGACCTCAAACTGGAAATATCTAAACAAAATTCCAATCTCCTCCACAAAACCTGCCCCTTCTCCTACTCTTCCTTGTATCAGTGAAGGACATATTCAGTGAAAATCCATGAGTTATTCTTGACATTGCTTTGTTCATCACCCTTCCCACAAATCCAATCCTGTAACAAATTGTTGATTTAACCAGGAAAATCTATCTACTTCTCCCTAAACCCACAGTCATCACCTTAGTTCCTTAGTCCAAGCCAGCATTATTTCTTTTCCAGATGACTGCAATAGCTGCCTATCTCCTATCTCCCTGCATTCACTCTTGCTTCCTGTACCCCATTCTCCAAATTGTGGCTGGACTTGGGGATTTGTCTTTTTCTCTTTTCAATCTCTCTCTCTTCACACACACACACACACACACACACACACACATACACACACTCACTCACTGTACTTAAAACTTCTGATGTCCTTGAACTGATTTTAAAATGAAGACCCACATCCTTATCTTAGCATGACTTACAAAGACTTGCATAAAGTGGCACCTACCTACTTCCTGCAATCTCACTGTAAGCCTCTCTAGCTAGTATTCTCTTTCCATCAGCCAAATACATCTGCTTGCATTTTCAGAAAGATGTCGTTTTTATTCCTTACTCAGAGAATGAACACAGGCTCTTTCCTTGGCCTAATTAATTCCCATTCATAACTCAGAACTTAGTTTAAATGTCAGTTCCTCTAGAAAGCCTCACTAGACTATAATATCACTACACTCACTAAACTGTATGTGTTCACTGCATCACGCATCTTTTCTTCCCCACTTAAAATTAACTGTATCTTGTTTATGTGAATATTTGAGTATCTAATATTTTCATTAGACCTTAAGTTCCATGAAGGCAGAGACCTTCTACCCCCCAGGACTTTACTTATTGTCTGTTATGTAGCAGGTATTCAATAATAAACTAATATGTGGGGGGGTTTTGTTGTTGTTGCTGTCATTTCTTTTGGAGATAGCATCTTGCTCTGTTGCCCAGGCTGGAGTGCAGTGGCACAATCTTAGCTCACTGCAGCCTGAAACTCCTGGAGTCAAGTGATCCTCCCAACTCAGCCTCTTGTGTAACTGAGATTACAGGTGTCACTACCATGCCTGGCTAATTTTTACTTATTTTTTTGTAGAGATGGGGTCTTGCTATATTGTCCAGGCTGGTCTCAAACTCCTGGCATCAAGTGATCCTTTCACTTTGGTCTAATAAATGTATACATTGTATTGAATTTGTTTTCTCATCACATGTGTGTATAGTGTTTACTCTGTGCTAGGCACCATTCTAAATATTATTTTATTTTATTTTTTTTGAGACGGTGTCTCGCTTTGTCACCCAGGCTGGAGTGCAGTGGCACGATCTCAGCTCTCTGCAAGCTCTGCCTTCCAGGTTCATGCCATTCTCCTGCCCCAGCCTCCCGAGTAGCTGGGACTACAGGTGCCTGCCACCATGCCCGGCTCATTTTTTGTATTTTTAGTAGAGACGGGGTTTCACCATGTTAGCCAGGATGGTCTCAATCTCCTGACCTCGTGATCCACCCGCCTCGGCCTCCCAAAGTGCTGGGATTACAGGCGTGAGCCACCACGCCCAGCTCTAAGTGTTTTTAAAATACTAAATTACATAGTCCATGTTCTATTAGCCCTTTTCAAGCACTGGCTTCTATCTGTCTATCTTGCACTTCATTTTAATCAACACTACTTTAAGTTTGTGATAGTAGTACACACTCTAATTGGACAGGGTATTTTTCAGACCCTTTATAAAGGTGAACTTTTAGAAGATTTTCTTGTGAACTCTACATACCATCCTAAATTACCTAATACCCAAATTTTAAGTGTGGAGAGAGATGCTAGAACTCTGCAATGTTAATGACAAAGCATTCAATATGATCCCATTTGTGAAATGTTTCTCTTTAAATAATATTAATAATGCTGGAAGAAGTATGTCTTAAATTATCTCACAAATTCATTAGATGAAAAATTTAATTACAGAGTAAACAAAAAATCTTCTGCAGGTTTTTTTTTTTTTTTTTTAGACGGAGTCTCACTCTGTCGCCCAGGCTGGAGTGCAGTGGTGTGACCTCAGCTCATTGCAAGCTCTGCTTCCTGGGTTCACGCCATTCTCCTGCCTCAGCCTCCTGAGTATCTGGGACTACAGGAGCCCACCACCACGCCTGGCTAATTTTTTGTATCTTTAGTAGAGACGGGGTTTCACCATGTTAGCCAGGATGGACTCGATCTCCTGACCTCATGATCCACGCACCTTGGCCTCCCAAAGTGCTGGGATTACAGGCGCGAGCCACCACGCCCGGCCCCGTAGTTCTTATGATCCCAGAGACTCAAGTGGTAAATCTTACAGCAGTATTGAGATCAACAAAACATGGTTCAGGACAGGCGCAGTGGCTCACACCTGCAATCCCAACACTTTGGAAAGTCCTGAGGCGGGAAGAACACGAGGCCAGGAGTTCCAGACCAGTATGGGAAACATAGCAAGACCCTATCCCTACAAACAAATAAATAAATTAAAAATAAAAATAATTAAATTTGGGAGGCAGGAGAATCGCTTGAGTCCAGGAGAGCTATGATCTTGCCTCTGCACTACAGCATGGAGGACAGAGCAGAACAAGACCCTGTCTCTAAAACAAACAAACAAACAAGCAAAAGAACAATGAAAAGACAAAAGTCACAGTTCATCCACCAAAAGAAATTTGGGAAGTGTTCTAAAATCATTAACTTGAGTTTCTTTAAGAATGCTAAAGTTAATCCACTATATTCCCAACCCTTTAAAAAAAAAAAAAAATCTCAAGACTCAGACAACTTCCTGAAGACTTTTATCCCCCAAACACAATGACATACTTATCCTTTCCTACTCTCACTCTCTATGCCATGTCCTCTGGCCTTCTGGGATATGCACCATGCTGGATGCTATAGTTTGTCTCAACTCCCATCATTTCACTATTTTCTCAAAAGAATCACAATTATTTTGGATGGAAGGAGGCAAGATTAGAACACTCACATGTTAATATGTTTTTATACTTATTCTCGTACATCTCAAACTTTAGCACGCAAAAGAATCACTTGGAAAGCCTGTTAACACAAATTCCTGACTTTCACCAAGCAGTGGTTATGATTAAGTAGGTATGGAATCAGGCTTGTGAACTTGCATTTCTTTTTTTCTTTATTTTTTTTTTGAGACAAAGTCTCATTCTGTCACCCAAGCTGGTGTGCAGTTGTGTAATCTCGGCTCAATGCAACCTCTGTCTCCCAGGTTCAAGTGATTCTCCTGCCTCAGCCTCCCGAGTAGCTGGGACTACAGGTGCACACGGTCATGCCCAGCTAGTATTTGTATTTCTAGTAGAGACCTGGTTTCACTGTGTTGGCCAGGCTGGTGTTGAACTCCTGACCTCGTAATCTGCCCACCTTGGACTCCCAAAGTGCTGGGATTACAGGCATGAGCCACTGTGCCTGGCCAAATTTGCATTTCTTTTATGGTTTGTGTTTTCTGTCCTTTTGAAAAATCTTTGCCTAACCCAATGAATGTTAGAATTATTTATCTTATATTTATTTTTCCCTGTTTTCTTCTACAAATTTTATAGTTTAGCTCTTACTTTTAGGTCTATTTTAAGTTAGTTTTTGGTATGATATCAAGTAAGAATTAAGGTTTAGTTTTTTCCATACACATATCAAATTGTTTTACCAACATTGAAGTACTCTAGAATCTCTGTTGAAAATCAGTTGAACCACATATGTCCAATGATTTCTGAATTTCTCTATCTGTTCCAAGCTGGGTTGAGACTAGCTTTACAGCAAGGCTTGAAATCAAGTACTCTAAGACCTCCAGTTTCAAAATTGTTTTGACTATCCTGAACTCCTTACATTTTCATATAGGTTTTAGAATACATTTTATCAATTTCTTTTAAAAATATCCTGCCAGGATTTTTATTGGTGTTGCATTAAATCAACATGGGGAGAATTGCCATCTTAATAATATTGAGACTTCCAAATTATGGTGGCAAATATTTTTCTTTTTTCAGATTTTTAAAAACTTCTTTAGCAAAGTTTCATAGCTTTAGTATAGAGTTTTACATATCAGTTGTCTATAATTATAGGGCTATTTACATTTTCTGTTTCTTCTTGGGTTTGTTTTGGAAATTTCTATCTTTTTAAGGTATTTGCCTATTTTAAAGAAAATTTGACTTATTAAAAAGCTCCAAGATATTGAGATGCTACAAGACAAAGAACAAACTTTGATAATATTGTGCTATAATGCTACAGACTGCCAGGAGCATAACAAAGTTCTATTAAGTACATTCTGTTTTATTTGCTGTAGTATACAGAGAAAACCTCAGCGTATATATCTCAGGAAACAGAGTGAACAGCAAATCCCTAAATATCCCAAATAGACATTTTAAGTCACAGTTTGTTCAAGTTTTGGAGTGGAAGTCATATTCTACTGTCAGTAATAACCAGGAGTGACTTTTTATATCTATTCTTGTCCAGCTTTAAAAGAATTTTAAATAAGATTGTATTATTCTCCTCAGAAGGTGTTGTCTCAGGATGAAAGTAAAACAACAGGCCATAACTGGAACTATTTTTATATATTTGAGTAAATGTGCCATTTTTACCTATTCCAGAAGACTGCAGCAACAAATCAATTTTTTTTTTTTTTTAAAGAAATACCAAATTAGTACAGACTGACATACATAAAGCTAAGGAACTTGAGGAATTAAGTCAATGGCAAATGAATGATTGGTGGCTAAATATGAGTTTGCATTGATTCATTTATCATATTCAGGGCAAGATATGTTCTGCATCCTTGTTAGTCAATGTTTTACATAAGTCTAATTCTACCACTATTTTAGCAATTTCCGTAGAAAACATTAATGAATTTCTATTATCATAGCATAAAGGTATCAGGTTTGTGTTTGGACCAAGTAGTTTGATTGCTAACACTTTTAAGAACAATGTCTGGCTCCATGTAAACCTGAAATTTTAAGGAAACTTTTAAAAAAATAAATCAAGGGTCGGGCATTGTGGCTCATGCCTGTAATCCCAGCACTTTGGGAGGCCAAGGCCAGTGGATCACTTGAAGCCAGGAGTTCAAGACCAGCCTGGCCAATGTGGTGAAACCCTGTCTCTACTAAAAATATAAAAATTGGCCAGGTGAGGCGGCTTACATCTGTAATCCCAGCTACTCGGGAAGCTGAGGCAGGAGAATTGCTTGAACCCCAGAGGCAGAGATTGCAGTGAGTCCAGATTGCACCACTGAACTCCAGCCTTCCAGCCTGGGTGACAGAGTAAGACTCTGCCTTAAAGCAAAACAAAACAAAACAAAACAAAACCAAAAAAAACCAGTGACCATTAGTAAGTATAGGAACTTGGGTCTAGTTGTCATGTAACAGACTCCTCTGATATCCCTCTATCTTTCTCCTTCTCCAGACTCTTTCTGACTCCACAACTAAAAGAAGAACTAGAGAAAACAATGCAATGTGGTGTGGAAGCTGTAATTTCACTGCAGGAAGTACAGAGCAATTATTGAGAGACAGAATATTGGCCTTCTAAATTTTTTTTTTTTTTTTAGATGGAGTTTCGCTCTTTTTGCCCATGCTGGAGTGCAATGGTGTGATCTCGGCTCACTGCAGCCTCCGCCTCCTGGGTTCAAGTGATTCGCCTGCCTCAGCCTTCCAAATACCTGGGATTACAGGCTCCTACCACCACGCCTGGCTAATTTTTTTGTGTTTTTAGTAGAGACGGGGTTTCACCATGTTGGCCGGGCTGGTCTGGAACTCCTGACCTCAGGTGATTCACCCACCTCAGCCTTCCCAAAGTGCTGGGATTATAGGCTTGAGCCACTGTCCAGCAGGTCTTCTAAATTATTTAAAAGATAAGAAACTTTTATAGAGAAAACAACTTGGCAATTAAGCAGTATATCAGGTCCTGAGCATCATGACAAGCCACAAACTGTTGTGTAATGACAGAAACAAGTTTCAAAGTCTATCCACTTTACTATGGTCAATCAGGAACCTAAAGCAATTCAATTAAATGGCAACAGCGAGTGAATAATAAAAAGTAAGTATCAGTTGCTGAAGGAGCAGACTTCTAAATTATCTCTGAAGGAATAAGGTGTATGTGACCAACCATACTAAGAAACCTCAAAGTAAAAAACACTACAGATACAAGTTAAGATGAATGACCAGAAAGCATTTTGTTCTTACCCTTCTCAGGGCACTTATCAGTTTGTTTCAAACACTTGTTTACAGGTTGGTGTCCCAAGGTGGCGATAAACTTCTTGAAGTCAGGAAACTTATTCTTTGCTTCTCTAGCAATTAGTTCAAGGTCTATGGCTTTAACAGGTACACAATGAATGATTAAAAAATGGGCAAATAACCAGAGATGATACACAAATAGCCAACAAGCATGTGAAAAGATGTTCAACATCACTGATTATTAGGAAAATCAAAACTACAATAAGGTATTACCTCATACCCATTAGGATGGCTACTATCAAAAAAAAAAAAAGTATTGATGATGATGTGGAAAAACTAGAAATCTTGTACACCATTAGTGAGAACGTAAAATGGTACAGCTGCTATGGAAAACAGTACAGCAGGTCCCCCAAAATTAAAAATAGAATTACCATATGATCCAGCAATTTCACTTCAAGGCATATATACAAAAGATTTGAAAGTAGGGCCTTGAAAAGATATTTGTACACCCACATTTACAGCAGCACTATTCACGATAGCCAAGAGGTGAAAACAACCCATGTGTCCATCAACAGTTGAATGGCTAAACATTGTTTGTATCTACAAACAATGGAATATTATTTAGCCATAAAATAGAAGGCTGTTCTAACACATTACTATATGGATGAGCCTTAAGAACATTATGCAAAGTGAAATGTCAGTCACAAAAAGCCAAATACTGTATGATTCTACCTATCTAAGGAATCTAGAGTAGTCAAATTCACAGAAACAGAAGGTAGAATGGAGGTTTCTGGAGATTGGTTGATGAGAAAATGGGTATTTACTTTTCAATGCATATAGAATTTCAGTTTCATAAGATGAAAAAGGTCAGATTGATTGTACAACAATGTGAACATGCTTAATATTACTGAACTATACACTTATAAATGGTTAAGATGGTAAATTTTACGTGATATATTTTTTACAATAAGTATTTTAAATAAATGAATAAATGGTTAAATGAATGCAGGGCTACATAAATAAATTAATAATGAGAAACATAAGGAAAATAGAAAACCTGGCAATTTCTGGCCCGGTGTGGTGCTTCACGCCTGTAATCCCAGCACTTTGGGAGGCCGAGGCAGGCGGATCACGAGGTCGGGAGATCGAGACCATCCCGGTTAACACAGTGAAACCCCGTCTATACTAAAAATACAAAAATTAGCCAGGCGTGGCGGCAGGCGCCTGTAGTCCCAGCTACTTTGGAGGCAGAGTTTGGAGGAAGCACAAAAGACACCAATGAAGTTTTAGATTTTCTATTAAAATTGAAGAATAGAATTCAAAATGTCTGCATATTAAGAGAAATATAACTTTGCACTAATAAGAAAAATTATCCAAATTGTGGAAGTAAGGCAAAGGATACTGTATATATCCTGTCAATGTAATATGAAGCACTGTGTAACAGACCCACCCAAGAATTATTTAAATCTCTAGGAGAATGTAACTTTGTTGTACTGTTTTATAATGGACAATGCCTAGAATCATGGAAATTACAGATTTCGATTCATAGATAATACAAATGGTAATAGATTTATTGCTATGTAGCACATTAACCAGTTTTATATCTAACTGTGCAATCTTATTTTAGCAGTCTATCTTTTATTATCCATAAATACTCAGACTCTAAAATTCTCCTTTTAATCAAATTGACCATTCTAATAGTTCCCTCATTAATTAAATAATTACTTAACATACACTCATCATGGTTCTAGGTGAGTCATGTTTAACTTTTTGGAAATTAGACTTTTATATAACACTACTGTCTTATGAGTTTATTGAGATAGCACCTTGGTGATTCAGGTAGTAAATTAATATAAACAAAGAAAACTCATTTATCTATGCATCATTAAAAGAAAAAAAATGAGGATACCAAAACAAAGTCAGAGAGGAGCTCCCACTAGTCAAATCTAAGACAACTTGAGCATCAATTTAAATAATGAAAGTAATAGCATCTGACTCAAATAATTAAAATAAGAATCTTGGTAATATAAGTAAATGAGTGAATAAATAAATGGAAGAGAAAGCTCTTCCTCACATTGTAATGTAGAAGGAATAAAGGATACAAAGAGTCACCTTTTAAACAATCGTTGTAGTAACAATTGATTCAGGCAAGAGTCATCAATGGATGTTAAAACTAGTGGATGAAGAATCTTTCATGAGAAACAGGATATTTACATAGTGTCAAAGGATCTCCCCATGTATCAGTTATAAACCACAATGTGATATAAATTACAAAGGGACATTCTGATACGATGCACTGAGGACAAAACTTCTGTGGTGTTCTCCCCAAAATGCATAACCTATATCTACGCACAAGGAAATTTCAAACTAATCCAAACTGAGGGACAACCTGCAAAATCACTAGCCAGTATTCTTTAAAACCATTAATGTCATTTAGATGGAAAAGTGAAGATGCTATTCCATACTGAAGGAGAATAAAGAACTACAAGGACTAAATATAACATGTGTTCCTGGATCAGATCCTTCACAGGGAGAAAACTCTATAAAGACCATTATTGAGGCAATTAGTGAAATTGCAACATTTGAAAATATTTGTGGATTAGATAATAATATTGTTAAATTTCCTGATTTTGGTCATTGTGCTGTGATTATGTAAGAGAAAGCTTATTTCTAGGAAATGCACACTAAGGTATAAAAGGGCAAAAGAGCATGCTGTCTGTGACCTACTCTCAAATGACTCAGGAAAAAAATATATACCTCTATGAAAATATCCATATTAATACATCTATGTGTATGACTACACAGAGAAAGGAAAGAAAGAAGGAAAAGAAAAGAAAAAGAAAAGAAAAGAAAAAAGGAAGGAAGGAAGGAAGGGAGGGAGGGAGGGAGGGGTGGGAGGGGTGGGGAGGGGAGGGGGAGGGGGAGGGACATACATTAGGAAATAAAGTGAATGTTACAAATGTTAAAGAGTGAATCTAAAGCTGGGTGCGGTGGCTCATGCCTGTAATCCCAGCACTTTGGAAGGCTGAGGTGGGTGGATCACAAGGTCAGGAGATCGAGACCATCCTGATTAACATGGTGAAATCCCGTCTCTTCTAAAAATACAAAAAATTAGCCAGGCATGGTGGTGGGCACCTGTAGTCCCAGCTACTGGGGAGGCTGAGGCAGGAGAATGGTGTGAACCCGGGAGGCCGAGCTTGCAGTGAGCCGAGATAGCGCCACTGCACTCCAGCCTGGGCGACAGAGCGAGACTCTGTCTCAAAAAAAAAAAAAAAAGAGTGAATCTAGGTAAAAAGCATAGAGTTAATTGTACTACTATCAAAAATTTTCAGTAAGATTGAAATTATTTCAAAATAAAAATTCAAATAAAAAAACAAAGTTAGGTATTAGTGACCAAGACATCTAAAGAAATTGAAAGTAAATAATAATTTCTTATGATGTATAACAAAAAGAAAAAATATTTTTTAAATCTAGTGATAAATGTTCAATAATATTGAGCATTTATATTCATAGGTATAAAAGGAGGTTTAAACATTCAAATGATTACTATTTCAGTTGTGTCCTGAAAGCACAAGTATATGGTGGTTGACAAGCAAACTTTTGCAAGAAATTTAACTTCTGGAAAAATCAATAGCAAAAAGATAACCTCAATAATACTTTTGAGTATCAATTATTTTCACAGAGAATTACCACTAAAAACTGATGTCAGTTCAATAAGTTTTAGGGAAATAAATGAGCTTTTCAAGGATTACATTTCCTTTAGAATACTACATGCTTATTAATATATGAAAATTCTAAAGCAATTATAGTCTCAGATGGCTAAGAGAAATACAAAACTCTCATTCTAAAGAAAACAAGCATGGATCCTTTCAAGGTAAATGAAGAATATTAAAGAATAGGAGCTCATTGTTTGTTTTTGTCTTACAAGCAGGTTAGAGGAAATGCTCATTTGAATATGCTCTGTACACATTGGCAGGTCTGACAAGAATTCTAAATTATAAAGGGAATTTGTTAATGATTCACCAACAGCCTGAATTATCTTTGTAAGGTCTTCAAGAACTTAGAAGTTGCTAGGAGACTGAAAGAAAACAAAAGTAATTGTATCTTTTAAAGAGGTGATTGAGATAATTAACATCAAATAAATCACAAAAATAGCTTTCAAAACAGCAAAAACAATGGAAGAAAACTGTGTACAAATGAATAATAGGTAACACGTCTCTACCAAGGAAAGTGCAGACGTCATTAAATGATTATATTTTCAGCTCCGCCACTGAACCATGAGCTCCTTGGGAACAAAGGGATGTTGTACTCAACTTTGAATAAAACACTTTAGATATTAAGCAAATATATGATCGTGAAGAAGAAAAGGAAAAAAGAGAATGGATTAGTGGGGGAAATTGAATATATTAACTGAACATTAATGCACTACTTTTTTTGTTGTTTTCTGAGACTGAGTCTCACTCTATTGCCCAGGCTGGAGTGCAGTGCCGCAACCTCAGCTCACTGCAATCTCTGCCTCCCAGGTTCAAGCGATTCTCCTGCCTCAGCCTCCTGAGTAGCTGGCATTACAGGAGTGTACCACCACACCTGACTAATTTTTGTATTTTTAGTAGAGACAGGGTTTCATCATGTTGGCCAGGATGGTCTCGAACTCCTGACCTCAAATGATCTGACCACTTCAGCCTCCCAAAGCGCTGGGATTACAGGTGTGAGCCACTGCACCCGGCCTAATGCACTACATTTTGACTTATATGAAACATTAAATTCAATGCCCATTGAATTTCTACAAATTTTACTCAAACGGAAAATATAAATAAAGCATAATGTTGACCAACTATAACTAGCATATGATATTGAATAAATTTACTGTTATTCAATGTTCGATTAACAACCAGAAAAAAAGAAAAGAATTGTTATTTGTTTGGACGAACGGAGGCAAGATGGTGCACTTCCGGGTTCTTCTTCACCACCAACTCTTCCCGGGCGCGCGAAAATGTAGCCGGCGCCCGGGAAGGTGCAGACCAACTGGGCATGCACCAGGTGACGTCAATCTGAAGAGACCAAGATTTACCTGGTCGCACCTGCGGAACGCCCCTGACACGCCCATGCCCCACCTATTGCCCTCCCACTCCTAGAAAAGCCGCTCTCCTCCATTAAGCCAGCGGACTTCCTGTTTCTCGTTGCTGTCAGAACTGTCGGAACTCCGTCCGAGAGCTTGGGGGAGGGGAACTCTGCCGGCCTTCTTTGCCGGAGGCCGACAGACTTCTTCTCCACACCTTGGGTTACTAAAATAAACTTGCAGTTTTGCACCTGACCTTTGCCTACTTGCTGGTTCTTTTGCTCGCTCTGGTGGTCTTAGAAAAACAAGACAGGTGGTGCCGAACCCAGGAGGAGACCCCTCCTCAGGGCCCCCAGGGTCTGGGGAGCCTCCTCCTCCTCGTTCCACACCGCAGACGGACCAGGACCTGAGACCCGCTTCGCTCACTCTCACGGCCTCTCTGGGGTAAGTGCCCTTGTCTCCTCTTTACCACCCTCGGCCAAAATCCTGCGCAGGTCCGAGGTCCATTTTGAGCCACCAAGTGGCTTGCAAGCCATCACGTGGCTTCGGAGAGCCTTGCAGGACGGAGACGTCCGCCTGAAGGTACCCTCCACTTTGGCTTCAAGAGCCTCCAGTCTGTCTCTGCTGGTTCCAAAGGACGCTTTGAAGCCAGGCAGAGATCCACTTCCATTTCCATTGTGTCCATTGTGTGTCGGTAAAGAGGAAACAAATGGGAAACCCCCAGTCCAAATTTCCAAAGAGCACCCCCTTAGGGTGCCTCCTAGCCAATTTAAAAACCTTACAGCTTGAACAAGACCTTAGGAGGAAGCGGTTAATTTTCCTTTCCACTGTGGCGTGATCGACCTCAGCAATTTCTGCCAGCGGCTAGGCAAGTGGTCCGAAATTTACATACAAGGCTTTTGGGCCTTAGGCTCTCGTCTCTATACTCCCTCTCTCCCCGCTCTCCCCACCCCCTCCCTTCCTGCCCAGACTCCTCCTCCTCCCCCCATCCGGACTCCTCCTTCCTCTTCCTTACCTACTAGTAATCCACTCGGTCCCATGCCTCCTTCGGGGCCCCCAACTGGCTGTCTTGAGTCCCCTATCTCTGCCCACACCCTCCTACAGTGTTAGCACCTTTGCGAGAGGTGGCTGGGGCGGAGGGGGTAGTCAGAGTACATGTCCCTTTTTCATTGGCCGATCTTTCCAAAATTGAGAAGCGTTTAGGTGATTTCTCAGCTAATCCTACCATTTACATAAAGGAATTTAGATACCTTTGTCAGGCCTATGACTTAACTTGGCATGACCTCCAGGTTATCCTAACCTCCACCCTAAACCCGGAGGAGCAAGAGCGCATCCTAGCGGCCGCCAGGCAGCATGCCAACCAACTACATTTAACTGACGCCGCCATCCCACTAGGGGAGCAAGCAGTCCCCTCGGCAGACCCAAACTGGAACTACCAAGCAAACCAGCCTGGGCACCGTAGGCGAGACCTAATGGTCCAGTGTTTGTTGGCTGGTATGCAAGCAGCCTCAAACAAAACTGTAAATTTTAACAAATTAAAAAAAATTATTCAAAATCCAGAAGAAAATCCAGCCGCATTCTTAAATAGGCTGACTGAGGTTCTGACCCAGTATACCCGGCTAGATCCGGCCTCCCCCACAGGGGCCACCATTCTGGCGTCTTATTTCATTTCTCAATCAGCTCCTGACATTCGTAAAAAACTTCAAAAGGTAGAGGATGGTCCTCAGGCACCAATACAAGACCTAGTTAAATTAGCCTTTAAGGTCTATAACTCCAGAGAGGAGACGGCTGAGGCGGTGCGACAAGCACGCCTTAAACAGAAGGCCCAGCTCCTAGCAGCGGCTTTACAGCCCAGTTGTAACCCCAGACCAGAGAGCACATACCCCACAGACTCCAAGGCCATGAAAGGAGCCTGCTATAAGTGTGGCAAGGCGGGACACTATGCCAACAGGTGTCCGCAGGGTCCCCGAGTCCCAACGCAGCCTTGCTATAAGTGCAAGGCATCAGGGCATTGGGCCAGTGAATGTCCTAACCCTCATCCACCAGCAACCCCGTGCCCTGCTTGCCAGCAGAAAGGACACTGGAAGTCGGATTGCCCCACCCTGAGAACAGGTGCCGCGCCTCTACGTGACCCCCTTTCCCAGGATCCTGGGAGCTCCTTCCAGCTCCTACATCTGGACGATGACAACTGAAGGTGCCGAGACTCGGGGACCCCCATCACCTTCGCCAAGCCGCGGGTAACTCTCCTGGTAGCGGGTAAGACAATTACTTTTTTAATCAATAGCGGGGCTACCTATTCTGTTTTGCCATCCTTCTCTGGACCTAGCCTTCCATCCAATATCTCTGTAGTAGGGGTAGACGGAAAGCCATCCACTCCACGAAAAACTCCACTCCTTAATTGCTGCCTGGCCAACAACTATTTTGCGCACTCGTTCCTCATTATACCCTCATGCCCTACCCCCTTACTAGGCCGAGACATCCTGAGCACCTTAAAGGCCTCCATACACATCCCCACCAACCCATCCACTCCCCTTCAACCCTCTCATGACCTGTTGCTCATGCTTTGTGCAGGCGCACACGCTCCTCCTATGTCGCCCCCACCCCCCATCTTCCCTATTTCTGTACACCCTCAAGTGTGGGACACTTCCACCCCGGTCATAGCTGCCCACCACCCACCAGTTCTTGTCAAGCTCAAAGATCCTACTCGTTTCCCAAACCGCCCCCAATTCTCTCTCTCTCCGACACATCTACAAGGTTTAAAGCCAATTATCACACGACTACTTAGCCAACATATCCTTGTCCGCACACATTCCCCTTCTAACACTCCAATACTTCCAGTTAAAAAGGCAGATGGAACGTATACGTTAGTACAGGATCTTCGGCTAGTCAATGAAGCCACCCGTCCCACGCACCCTGTAGTTCCCAACCCTTACACCCTTCTGTCCCATATCCCTACCAATTCTACTTATTTTACTGTGCTAGACCTTAAGGATGCCTTCTTTACCATACCCCTACACACAGACAGCCAGTTCCTGTTTGCCTTCACATGGGAGGACCCAGACACACATACCTCCACTCAACTGACGTGGACAGTCCTCCCACAAGGGTTCCGGGACAGCCCCCATTTCTTTGGTCAGGCCTTAGCGAAAGACCTTGCCTCCTGCCCTCTCACTAATAGCAAAGTTCTGCAGTATGTAGATGATCTCCTAATCTGTAGCCCTACCAAACAAGACTCTCTTCTAGACACTGCAACTCTCCTCAACCATTTAGGCTCATTAGGTTATAGAGTATCTAAACACAAGGCCCAAATTTCTTGCCAAACCGTCATATACTTGGGAATTGAAATCACCCCAACAACCCGGTCACTACCGACCGCATGGCCCTAATACGTAACCTTCTTCCCCCTCAAGATGCAAAAGAAATTCAATCTTTCCTAGGTCTAATAGGTTTCTTCAGACATTGGATCCCCAATTTTGGAATCCTAGCCAAACCTTTATACGCTGCAGTTAAAGAAACCCCACATGGGCCTTTGTCCAACCCCAAATTAATCTCGACTCATTTCACCCGCTTAAAAGCTTGCCTTCTCTCACAACCCACTCTCTCACTGCCTGATTTCCAGCGTCCCTTCCAACTCTTTACAGATGAAAGGCAGAAAGTGGCAGTTGGTCTCTTAGCCCAGCCTGTCGGTAACACCCACCGTCCTGTGGCCTATCTATCCAAACAGCTAGACCCAACTGTACAAGGCTGGCAACCCTGTCTGCGTGCGTTGGCAGCGGCAGCCTGCCTGACCCAGGAAGCAAAAAAGCTCATTAGAGGCAGTAATCTAACGGTCCTCTCCACACACCGTCTTCAGGATCTCATCTCTCATAAAAGTATTAGCCACTTAACTCCATCCCGGCTCCAACTTTTTCATCTCTTATTCATAGAAGACCCCACTGTTACTTTAGAAGTTTGCTCCTCTCTAAATCCAGCCACTTTACTGCCAGACCCTCTTAAACCACCCCATACTAAACATTCTTGTCCTGAGGTCCTGGAGGCTCAACCCCCCAGCCACCTACACTTGCATGACCAGCCCCTTCAGAATGCACAACTAACCTTATTTGTGGATGGCAGCTCCTTTATCAACCCCCAAGGAAACAGGCAGGCAGGATATGCAGTAGTTACCTCCTCTGCAGTTTTAGAGGCAAAACCCCTACCACAAGGGACCACATCACAGCAGGCAGAACTCACTGCACTGACCAAGGCACTCCTACTATCAAAAGGAAAAACAGTAAACATATACACAGATTCTAAATATGCTTTTCTAATCGCACACACCCATTCAGTCATCTGGAGAGAGAGAAGGTTTTTAACCACCGGCGGTACCCCTATTATTAACAAAAACCAAATACTCAAACTACTAGATGCACTGTCAGCACCTTCCAAGGTAGCCATTATACATTGTAAAGGGCACCAAACTTCATCTGACCTGGTAGCAGCTGGCAACAATTTCGCTGACGTCACTGCCAAGTCAGCCGCCAGATTTTCCACCCCTAAGCCTCCTTTGTCTGTTTTCTCTCCCCCCAATATGCCCCTAACTACACTCAGGAAGAAAAGGCTAAGCTATTACAAAATCCAACAGCCAAACTAACTACAGGTGACTGGATATATATTGATAACAAACTAGTTATTCCTGAAACACAACTCCATACCATTCTAACAGACATACATAACTCTTTACATATAGGACCCAAAGCCTTATACAATTTTCTAAATCCCCTCCTCCACTGTCCAACACTACAAAAACACTTACTGACAATCAACCAGCAGTGCTCTACCTGTCTAAAGGCAAATCCTCAAGGCGCATTGCGTAATCCCCATCCCAGCCACCAACTCAGAGGACACCAACCAGGTGAAGATTGGCAAATTGATTTCACACATATGCCAAAACATAAAAAATTCAAATACCTCTTAACCCGTGTGGACACTTTTTCAGGGTGGATAGAGGCCTATCCTACCACAGGAGAAACCGCTAACATTGTTGCCTCTATACTCACTGAACATATTATTCCTAGGTTTGGTCTCCCGGTCACTCTTCAATCCGACAATGGTCCAGCATTCATCTCTAAGGTAGTCCAACAGGTGGCATCCCTCCTACACATCACCTGGAAACTCCACATCCCTTATAGGCCTCAGTCTTCTGGTAAGGTACAAAAGGCTAACGGACTCATCAAACAACAGCTCACCAAACTCTCAATCGAAACCCAGCAGTCGTGGGTAACCCTCCTTCCCTTAGCCCTGACCCGGCTGCGGGCAGCACCTCGAAGCCCAACAGGCCTCAGTCCGTTCGAATTAGTCTACGGACGGCCCCTAACCCTCCAGCAAATACCTTCCCTGCCAGCCCCTTTGGCTAACTACCTCCCATATCTCACTCTTCTCAGACAACTCCTAAGACAGCACGCTGAGTTAGCACACCCTCCTCCAACAGACGCCTACAACCCACATTTCTCCCTCAGTCCCGGAGACCAAGTATACACAAAAGATATCCAAGCCAAAGACTTACAGCCCAGGTGGAAAGGTCCATACATTGTCCTCCTGTCTACACATACAGCAGCAAAACTCCTAGGACACACGCATTGGATTCACATTTCCCAGCTAAAAAGGGCCCCCACCGAGAATAATCAGTGGACATCAGTTCAACTTTCCCCCACTCGCCTCAAACTTACAAAGCTTCCTTGACTATCTCATGCTCCCCAACCCCTGGCACCTAGCTTGCTTTCTCAACATCCTCTACATAAACCTATCAGACTTTCAATACATAGCCCCAGATCCATATCTACCTCCGGACAATAGTCCAGAGCAGTGGTTCTCCCGTCTTCTAACTTTCATCGAACATCTTCAGTGACAAGGGACACTGCAACTACACTGAAAATGTAGTCTCAGTTTACATTTATATTGCTGTCTCACTCATACACTCAGACCTTTGCTAGTCCACCTACTGTATGGCAGTTATTTTTTTAATCACTGAAACTTGGCCACAAGACAGCCGAACACACTCAGTAGTACATAGTTCTGCCAGTTGTCTTCCTTAAGGCTGTCAAACTTCTCTCCGCACAATAGAAGCCCCTTCTCATGGCTCACACTTATCCGCCAAAGGCCAAACTTAACCTACACTGTGAATATAACCAATCTCTCCCACCGCTTCCTCTGTGAGGCTTTAGAAGGCCCCCACCTAGTGGCAGACCCCCTGCCCATGGCCTTCAACACAACTGGTCTCTCTCTCTAAAACTCTTAACCATACAGCCATTAATTGATCCCTCTATGTCCCCGTGTCCTTGGTCCCCAGTCTAACTTTATACAGCCAGGCAGAGGTAGCAGAGCTTTTCCAACAACTTTCTATGCTACTACGCCACTTTCGTCAAAAACGGGCTGTTTTCCTCCCTCTAGTTATTGGAATCAGCTGAAGGACTGGCCTCCCTGCAGCGCCAAACTACCTCAATAGCCCAAGTAGCTGCCCAAAATAGGCGAGCTCTGGACTTGCTTACAGCTGAAAAAGGAGGCACTTGTCTCTTCCCTGGAGAAGAGTGCTGCTATTATGTTAGCGAGTCAAGCCTAGCAGACACTAACATTCAAACCCTCAATAAAATACAAGCTGAAATACAGAACCTTAATACCTCAACCTTGCTGGGACCTTCCTTCTGGGTTTTGCCCATATTCCAACAAATGCTTCCATTCCTCATTCCTATACTAATACTGTGCCTTATTTTATTTTTCATCCATGCGTCCAAATACCAACCATGGGCCCCGACCTTAACGACGCCCCTTAACAGCAGGAAGTAGCCAGACAGACCACGGCGTCCCTTTATCACTATTATCAATAAAAGGTTGGACTGTTTGGACGAACGGAGGCAAGATGGTGCACTTCCGGGTTCTTCTTCACCACCAACTCTTCCCGGGCGCGCGAAAATGCAGCCGGCACCCGGGAAGGTGCAGACCAACTGGGCATGCACCAGGTGACGTCAATCTGAAGAGACCAAGATTTACCTGGTCGCACCTGCGAAACGCCCCTGACACGCCCATGCCCCACCTATTGCCCTCCCACTCCTAGAAAAGCCGCTTTCTGCCATTGAGCCACGCGGCCTTCTTGCAGCCCCACTCCTGTCGGGATGTCGGGACTGTGGGAAGTCCGTCGGAGAGCCCCACGGGGGGACTCTGCCGGCCTCCTTCCCCAGAGGCCGACAGACTTCTCCCGCACACCTTAGGTTACCAAAATAAACGTGCAGTTTTGCTGTTACACTTGCCTACCCGCTGGTTCTTTTGCGCCCGCTCGGCTGGTCTTAGAAAAACAAATCATTATTGTTTCATTCTTCTGTTTTAAACAGAAACTTCAAACTCCTAGAAAATATAATTTGCAGAAATCCAATAGTTTAAAGCTAATGACAGAATGGGTGTTTTACCCTCTCTGTCAATATAAGACATATATATTTTTATTCAATATATGAATTGACCTGTAATCAAAAACTATAAACAAGCTGTAGCTAATAATCTCAGTGATCTTTTGATGAATGAGAGATATAAACAGATGCCTTCAGTACAAAAAATTCAAGTTACAAAAGTGTAATACTCAAGACTGACTTCCTGAAACAAGTAAGTTCTCTATGAAAAGCAAGGTGAGGATGCAAATAATTTACTTTCCTGAATGCTTAAGGAAATACATCAAGTCTGAAAGGATAAATTACAACATTTTGAATGTAAGAGCTTACTTCTGGAATCATCTTCAAATATTTATAAAGTCTCCACACTACAAGATGTATTATATTATGAGCCCCTCTCTGGTAGAGATTTATCTAAGATGTTGATAGCATATTTAACACTTGCTATACGAATATCTGAAAAAAACATTTTGTCTTTCAAGTTATCTGTAGAACACCAGGTCCACTCTTGGGGAAAAAAAAAATATATAACATAAAGTGATCCTTAAATCCCAAGGATAAATAATGAAGATGTCAGGACTATGCCACATGCTGCTAGTAAAATATCCTACAAATCTATTAATGACCCGAGTGAAGAGAATCAAAATAATCAGACCAACTTATTTCACAGTCCATGTGAGATTATTTTGGATATACAGACATAAAATAACTATTACAAAAATTGACCAAAATATTCCTGCTTTCATAGCAGAACATTTTAAAAAATTCACCTGTTTTTAACATGCTTTAGTTGCTGCTTAAAGAATTTTAATAGGAGCCCTCCTTCCATCTAGAGAAGACCCCCAAAATATCCTTGCAATTGAAAATGGACAACTTATGATAATTCTTCCTTACTCTATACTCCTTTGTCTTCCATTTCTTAAATGTATGGTTTCAGTAATCAGAAACTCTGACCAGTGAATAGGGGAAGCAGAGAGGAAATAGTGACAATAGGAAATCAAAGACAAGAATTGAGTATTTGTATAATTTTATTCAACCCATCACAACAGAAGATCTCTCCCTAGCTCTGAAATATCATTCTCTCACTGACAGATGACTGGCTGTTACTTATACTGGTTTGAAATTTGGGTGTGGTTTGAACTTACTAAAGAATTCAGCAATGGCCTATCGGAAGACTTGAAACTCTTTGCTCTTTAAACCTGAACTGACAAAGCAATGACTTTCTTTTTTTTTTTTCCCCCCGAGACAGAGTCTTGCTCTGTCACCCAGGCTGGAGTGCAGCGGCGAAATCTTGGCTCACTGCAACCTTCACCTGCCGGGTTCAAGCAATTCTCCTGCCTCAGCCTCCCAAGGAGCTGGGGCTACAGGTATGTGCCACCATGCCCGGCTAATTTTCTGTATGTTTAGTAGAAATGGGGTTTCACCATGCTGGCCAGGCTGGTCTTGAACTTCTGACTTCGTGATCTGCCTGCCTCGGCCTCTCAAAATGCTGTGATTACAGGGTGGGCCACCGCACCCAGCCGCAATAACTTTTCACTCTATGGACAGTCAATCCATTTAAAGGAGAGAGAGACTAATTGAAATCAAAAGGAAAATTTTGCTGAGTGACCAAAAAACAATTTTCCTTGCCAGTTCACTAATCAAACATGAAGGTATTCTCTCTAACCTGGGATGTCGTATCTTTTAGCACAGAAATTTTCTCCTAGTTTGAAAAATACGGCATTTGTTTTTAAGACATAATCCCTATTTATATTAATTCTAAGATGGAAATTGGCTGCCTAATTATTATATTGATGTTTTCTTTGTCTAATTGGGTAGGTCAAGGCACTAATTTGATTCACAGCTGCAGTATGTGTTTACAGACTTTGGTGAACTTTAATTGCTTATAAATATTGGATTATAAGACCATGAGCCTTCACTAGAATCCTATTTAGCTCCATATGCTTTCAAACTTGACAATATGTTGTCCATTTCCTGAGAATCTTTCATTTCAAATGGCCCCGAGGGTAAGAAAGCAAAGAATAACACATATGGTTCACATAGCTGAAGTCCATTAAGAATTTTGCTGTTGACAGACCTAATGAGTTACAGTCAGGACACAATATTGTCAATAAGTTATTACTTCCTTAATAATAAAATTGAAATACTAACATAGCACAGCTCAATGCCCTGTAGTCTTACTATGAACGTTCCATTTTAATAATGCGCATGATTCCATACCCTGCCCTACAGTATATGCAAATAGAAACATAGACAGGGCAGCAGCTCGGAGCGGGAGAGGCTGATGCTGATGAAAATCTCCTGAACTACGTGGTCAGAGACCTAACCAGTCTCAGGCAGAAGCTGGTCACAGCCCTGTAGCGAGGCAAACCCTCCCAAGGTTGTGTCCTACCGATGGGGGCTTGTCACTATCCTCTCAACTTCTCCAGTGCCATCCCCAGGTGGATAAGGTCAGCCCTTAATGGGCTAGTTGAAACAGTGAAGGGTAATCGGAGGTGGGAAGGAGAACCACATTTCTACTGCTGAGTTACAGCACAGGTTTCTGGAAGCCACTTATCACACTCCACCCCCAACAGGCACTCAGATGGTCCCAAAGACAGCCATGGTTGTCCTGAAAGTGTGACGCATCCCACTTCCCGTGCTTCATCCCACCAAAGCCATCCTGGACTCCTTGATGACTAGCACTAGGTCAGGTCAATGAGATTCCAATACCTTCTTGTTGCTTGGGCCACTACTCTAACTCAGAGTCCTGACAGTCAAGAGCATAGATTCTTCGCTCACAAAGATGTAAGTTCAAACCCCACCTCTGCCTCTTAACACTGATAATTGCATACAAAATAGAATTTCAATTAAACCAAGGGACACGCATTTATGTAAAAATTTTAACATGAGGTATTTTGATACACATCTCATAACTAAGTACTGACAGAGATTTTTGCCTTGGTTCAAATACTTTCTCCTTTTTGGTGCTTGGCACATAAAGACATTATACTTTAATTTTTAACATATGACTCTAGGAGGGGGCGTCCAAGATGGCCGAATAGGAACAGCTCCAGCCTCCAGCTCCCAGCGTGAATGACACAGAAGACAAGTTATTTCTGCATTTTCAACTGAGGTACCAGGTTCATCTCACTGGGGCATGTCAGACAGTTGATGCTGGTCTGCTGGTGCAGCATGACCACGGAGCGCTGAAGCAGGGCAAGGCCTCACCTCACCTGGGAAGTGCAAGGGGGAAGGGAATTCCTTTTCCTAGCCGAGGGAAACTGAAACACACAACACCTGGAAAATCGGGTAACTCCCACCCTAATACTATGTTTTACCAAGGGTCTTAGCAAACAGCATGCTAGAAGCTTATATTCCACACCTGGCCTGGAGGGCACCACGCCCACGGAGCCTCCCTCATTGCTAACACAGCAGTCTGAGATCTAACTGCAAGGTGGCAGCGAGGCTGGGGGAGGGGCGCCCGCCATTGCTGAGGCTTAAGTAGGTAAACAAGGCCGCTGGGAAGCTCGAACTGGGTGGAGCTCACAGCAGCTTAAGGAGGCCTGCCTATCTCTGTAGACTCCACCTCTGGGGACAGGGCATAGCTAAATAAAAAGCAGCAGAAACCTGTGCAGATGTAAAAGTTCCTGTCTGACAGCTTTGAAGAGAGCAGTGGTTCTCCCAGCATGGAGGTTGAGATCTGAGAACGGACAGACTGCCTGCTCAAGTGGGTCCCTGACCCCTGAGTAGCCTAACTGGGAGACATCCCCCACTAGGTGCAGACCGACACCTGACACCTCACACAGTGGGGTACACCCCTGAGACGAAGCTTCCACAGCAAGAATCAGACAGCAACACTCACTATTCAGCAATATTCTATCTTCTGCAGCCTCCGCTGCTGATACCAAGGCAAACAGGGTCTGGAGCAGACTTCAAGCAAACTCCAACAGACCTGCAGCTGAGGGTCCTGACTGTTAGAAGGAAAACTAACAAACAGAAAGGACACCTAAACCAAAACCCCATCAGTACGTCACCATCATCAAAGACCAGAGGCAGATAAAACCACAAAGATGGGGAAAAAGCAGGGCAGAAAAGCTGGAAATTGAAAAAATCAGAGCACATCTCCCCCTCCAAAGGAATGCAGCTCATTGCCAGCAATGGAACAAAGCTGGACAGAGAATGACTTTGATGAGTTGAGAGAAGAAGGCTTCAGTTGATAAAACTTCTCAGGGCTAAAGGAGGAACTATGTACCCAGCGCAAAGAAACAAAAAACCTTGAAAAAAGAATGGATGAATGGATAACTAGAATAATCAATGCAGAGAAGACCTTAAAAGAACTGATAGCGATGAAAAGCATGACACTAGAACTACGTGACAAATGTGCAAGCTTCAATAATAGACTCGGTCAACTGGAAGAAAGAGTATCAGTGATTGAAGATCAAATGAATGAAATGAAGCGAGAAGTGTATAGAAAAAAGAGTAAAAAGAAATGAACAAAGCCTCCAAGAAATATGGGATTATGTGAAAAGATCAAATCTACATCTGATTGGTGTGCCTGAAAGTGATGGGGAAAATGGAACCAAGTTGGAAAACACTCTGCAGGCTATCATCCAGGAGAACTTCCCCAACCTAGTAAGGCAGGCCAACATTCAAATTCAGGAAATACAGAGAACGCCACAAAGATACTCCTTGAGAAGAGCAACTCCAAGACACATAATTGTCAGATTCACCAAAGTTGAAATGAAAGAAAAAATGTTAAGGGCAGCCAGAGAGAAAGGTCAGGTTACCCACAAAGGGAAGCCCATCAGACTAACAGCAGGTCTCTTGGCAGAAACTCTATAAGCCAGAGGACAGTAGGGGCCAATAGTCAACATTCTTAAAGAATTTTCAACCCAGAATTTCATATCCAGCCAAACTAAGTTTCATAAGTGAAGAAGAAATAAAATCCTTTACAGACAAGCAAATGCTTAGAGATTTTGTCAGCACCAGGCCTGCCCTACAAGAGATCCTGAAGGAAGCACTAAACATGGAAAGGAACAAAAGGTACCAGCCATTGCAAAAACATGTCAAAATGTAAAGTCCATTGATGCTAGGAAGAAACTGCATCAACTAGCGAGCAAAATAACCAGCTAATATCATAATGACAGGATCAAGTTCACACATAACAATATTAACCTCAAATGTAAATGGACTAAATGGTCCAATTAAAAGACACAGACTGGAAAATTGGATAAAGAGTCTCCTGCTGTATTCAGGGGACCCATCTCACATGCAGAGACACACACAGGCTCAAAATAAAGGGATGGAGGAAGATCTACCAAGCAAATGAAAAACGAAAAAAGCAGGGGTTGCAATCCTAGTCTCTGATAAAACAGACTTTAAATCATCAAAGTTCAAAAGAGACAAAGAAGGCCATTACATAATGGTAAAGGGATCAATTCATCAGGAAGAGCTATTCTAAATAGATATGCAGCCAATACAGGAGCACCCAGATTCATAAAGCAAGTCCTTAGAGACTTACAAAGAGACTTAGACTCCCATTCAATAATAATGGGAGACTTTAACACCCTACTGTCAACATTAGACAGATCAACGAGACAGAAAGTTAACAAGGATATCCAGGAATTGAACTCAACTCTGCAGCAAGCAGACCTAATAGACATCTACAGAACTCTCCACCCCAAATCAACAGGATATACATTCTTCTCAGCACCACATCACACTTATTCCAAAACTGACCACATAGTTGGAAGTAAAGCACTCCTCAGCAAATATAAAAGAACAGAAATTATAACAAACTGTCTCTCAGATCACAGTGCAATCAAACTAGAACTCAGGACTAAGAAACTCAATCAAAACCACACAACTACATGGAAACTGAACAACCTGCTCCTGAATGACTACTGGGTACATAACGAAATGAAGGCAGAAATAAAGATGTTCTTTGAAACCAATGAGAACAAAGATACAACATACCAGAATCTCTGGGACACATTTAAAGCAGTGTGTAGAGGGAAATTTATAGCACTAAATGCCCACAAGAGAAAGCAGGAAAGATCTAAAATTGACACCCTAACATCACAATTAAAAGAACTAGAGAGGCAAGAGCAAACACATTCAAAAGCTAGCAAAAGGCAAGAAATAACTAAGAGCAGAACTGAAGGAGATAGACACACAAAAAACCCTCCAAAAAAATCAATGAATCCAGGAGCTGTGTTTTTGAAAAGATCAACAAAATTGATAGACTACTAGCAAGACGAATAAAGAAGAAAAGAGAGAAGAATCAAATAGACGCAATAAAAAATGATAAAGGGGATATCACCACCGACCCCACAGAAATACAAACTACCATCAGAGAATACTATAAACACCTCTATGCAAACAAACTAGAAAATCTAGAAGAAATGGATAATTTCCTGGACACTTACACTCTCCCAAGACTAAACCAGGAAGAAGCTGAATCAGGGATTCAACTTCTTGAAGGCTCTGAAATTGAGGCAATAATTAATAGCCTGCCAACCAAAAAAAGTCCAGGACCAGAAGGATTCACAGCTGAATTCTACCAGACGTACAAGGAGGAGCTAGTACCATTCCTTCTGAAACTATTCCAAACAATAGAAAAAGAGGGAATCCTCCCTAACTCATTGTACGAGGCCAACATCACCCTGATACCAAAGCCTGGCAAAGACACACACAAAAAAGAGAATTTTAGACCCATATCCCTGATGAACATCAGTGCAAAAATCCCCAGTAAAATACTGGCAAACTGAATCCAGCAGCACATCAAAAAGCTTATCCACCATGATCAAGTGGGCTTCATCCCTGGGATGCAAGGCTGGTTCAATATACGCAAATCAATAAACGTAATCCAGCATATAAACAGAACCAAAGACAAAAACCACATGATTATCTCAATAGATGCAGAAAAGGCCTTTGACAAAATTCAACAGCCCTTCATGCTAAAAACTCTCAATAAATTCTGTATTGATGGAACGTATCTCAAAATAATAAGAGCTATTTATGACAAACTCACAGCCAATATCATACTGAATGGGCAAAAACTGGAAACATTCCCTTTGAAAACTGGCACAAGACAGGGATGTCCTCTCTCACCACTTCTATTCAACATAGTGTTGGAAGTTCCGGCTAGGGCAATCAGGCAAGAGAAAGAAGTAAAGCGTATTCAGTTAGGAAAAGAAGAAGTCGAATTGTCCCTGTTTGCAGATGACATGACTGTATATTTAGAAAACCCCATCTTCTCAGCCCAAAATCTCCTTAAGCTGATAAGCAACTTCAGTAAAGTCTCAGGATACAAAATCAATGTGCAAAAATCACAAACATTCTTATACACCAGTAACAGACAAACAGAAAGCCAAATCATGAATGAACTCCCATTCACAATAGCTTCAAAGAGAATAAAATACCTAGAAATGCAACTTAAAAGGGATGTAAAGTACCTCTTCAAGGAGAACTACAAACCACTGCTCAATGAAATAAAAGAGGACACAAACAAATGGAAGAACATTCCATGCTCATGGATAGGAAGAATCAATATTGTGAAAATGGCCATACTGCCCAAGGTAATTTATAGATTCATTGACATATCCATTAAGTTACCAATGACTTTCTTCACAGAATTGGAAAATACTGCTTTAAAGTTCATATGGAACCAAAAAAGCCTGCATTGCCAAGACAATCCTAAGCCAAAAGAACAAAGCTAGAGGCATCACACTACCTGACTTCTAACTATACTACAAGGCTACAGTAACCAAAACAGCATGGTACTGGTACCAAAACAGAGATATAGACCAATGGAACAAAACAGAGCCCTCAGAAGTAATACCACAATCTACAGCCATCTGATCTTTGACAAACCTGACAAAAACAAGAAATGGGGAAAGGATTCCCTATTTAATAAATGGTGCTGGGAAAATTGGCTAGCCATAAGTAAAAAGCTGAAACTGGATCCTTTCCTTACTCTTTATATGAAAATTAATTCAAGATGGATTAGGGACTTAAATGTTAGACCTAAAACCATAAAAACCCTAGAAGAAAACTTAGGTAATACCATTCAGGACAGAGGCATGGGCAAGGACTTCATGTCTAAAACACCAAAAGCAACAGCAACAAAAGCCAAAATTGACAAATGGGATCTAATTAAACTAAAGAGTTTCTGCACAGCAAAAGAAACTACCATCAAAGTGAACAGGCAACCTACAGAATGGGAGAAAATTTTACAATCTACTCATCTGACAAAGGGCTAATATCCAGAACTGACAAAGAACTCAAATTCACAAGAAAAAAACAACCCCATCAAAAAGTAGGTAAAGGATATGAAAAGACACTTCTCAAAAGAAGACATTCATACAGCCAACAGACACATGAAAAAATGCTCATCATCACTGGCCATCAGAGAAATGCAAATTAAAACCATGAGATACCATCTCACACCAGTTAGAATGGCAATCATTAAAAAAATCAGGAAACAATAGGTGCTGGAGAGGATGTGGAGAAATAGGAACACTTTACACTATTGGTGGGACTGTAAACTAGTTCAACCATTGTGGAAAACAGTGTGGTGATTCCTCAAGGATCTAGAACTAGAAATACCATTTGACCCAGCCATCCCATTATTGGAGATATACCCAAAGGATTATAAATCATGCTGCTATAAAGACACATGCACACGTATGTTTATTGCGGCACTATTCACAATAGCAAAGACTTGGAATCAACCCAAATGTCCATCTGTGACAGACTGGATTAAGAAAATGTGGCACATATACACCATGGAATACTATGCAGCCATAAAAAAGGATGAGTTTGTGTCCTTTGTAGGGACATGGATGCAGCTGGACACCGTCATTCTCAGCAAACTATTGCAAGAACAGAAAACCAAACACCACATGTTCTCACTCATAGGTGGGAATTGAACAATGAGATCACCTGGACACAGGAAGGGGGAGCATCACACACCAGGGCCTATTGTGGGGAGGGGGAAGGGGGAGGGATAGCATTAGGAGATATACCTAATGTAAATGACGAGTTAATGGGTGCAGCACACCAACATGGCACGTGTATATATATGTAACAAACCTGCACATTGTGCACATGTACCCTAGAACTTAAAGTATAATAATAATAAATATATATATATATATATGACTCTGGTTGCTGTGTGGGAATGAGCAGGAGTGGATGCAGAAAGTCAGTTAGGAGCCCACTGCAACCACCCAGAAAAGAGATGACAGTGACTTGAGGGAGGCTTATCGATGGAGATGGATAGAACAGTGTTATCCATGGTTTAGATACTATTTTCAAGTGGAGTTTTGTTGATGGCATAGAAGTGAGAGTGAGGAAAATTCAGTTAGCCACAACAGCTCCTGTAAGGCAGGAGTAGGAGATGAGGCCCACAGAGCAGTGTACAGCAGCCATGCAGGATTGTTAAGAGCTGATAAACCCTCAAAAGGCAGGCAGCAGCATAGACCTGCCAGGAGCATGGAAGAACTCAGGACTTCCTAGAAAGATTGAGGGAGGAGAGGGTTGATGGTGGATGAGTAGGACCTAGAGTTTTTACAGTAGGTGGAGTGAGGGCTCAACTCATTTTAACTAGACCCAGTGGTCAGCTGGAGCTACCTCACATTGGCTCACAAGAGGAGATGGATAAATGTTCAGAAATTTTGCAAGTACCATTGGCAACTTGAAGTCACCCAGGGTTGAGAATATTTACACCACAGAAATTGGCAAATGCTATAAATCTGAGTTTTCCCTCCTCGCCATCCCCCACCAGTGCTTGTTGTTAAACATTTACCAGTACACCACTGACAAGGCTGGAAGGCCTAAGATCTCCAGCAGATATTTGAGTTATACAATCAATTGACCTGTTCTCTCTTCCAGTGAGGCAAAGAATGCTGCAGACACGTCAAAATCTAGAAGTCTTTGGAAAATTATTTTAAATGCAAGGTCTATTTGTCCTACCAAACTTCTTAATTTCTAATTATATTTTTCTGAAGCTACTATTAAAATAATATTTTTGAGCACATATCGCATGGAAAATAAAACATAACTAGGCTACAAAAGAATATGCTTAGTATCCAAGGAATCAAGGGTTGCCTTTATTTTAATATATTCTTCTGATAAACATTTTATAATATTTATGTGACCTAATCCTATTCTGATTGAATTACTAACAATAGCTCTATCTTAATAATAGGAAAAATATAATTAAATGCTTTATTATAATTTCATCAAACCTTGTACTTTTATAAGACATTTAAAAATGATCTACAACCTTGTGGAGAAGCAAAAACAACAGAGCATGTTAAATCTAGAATTATAGCTCCCAGAGATAATCAATGTTTGCAGTGATAGAGCAGGGGTCTACAAACTACTATGTACCCCAGGGGCCAAATTCAGCTATGCCCATACTGTGGACGATTATTTTTGCACTACAACTAAACTGAGTAGTTGTAATAGAAACCATATAAAGTCTAAAATATTTACTATCTGGCTTTTCACAGAAAAAGCCTGTGGACCTCCAGTTATTCCTTATAGATATAATTTATAATAAAAATGGGGTGACATCATACATACTGCTTATCAACCTGCTTTCCTCTCCCACTTAGCTATGCAGTTGATATCCTTCCATGTCATTAAATGTTGTGTTGCATCACTTTTCAGTTGTGCAGCATTCCTTTTTTTTTTTTTTTTTTTTGAGACAGAGTTTCACTCTTGTTGCCCAGGCTGGGGTACAATGGCACGATCTCAGGTCACTGCAACCTCTGCCTTCCCGGTTCAAGCAATTTTGCTGCCTCAGCCTCCCAAGCAGCTGGGATTACAGGTGCCTGCCACCAAGCCTGGCTAATTTTTTGTATTTTTAGTAGAGACAGGGTTTTACCATGTTGGCCAGGCTGGTCTCAAACTCCTGACCTCATGTGATGCACCTGCCTCAGCCTCCCAAAATGCTGGGATTACAGGCATGAGCCACTGTGCCTGGCCCATTTTCTTGATATAACAACATTCATTTAGGTTGTTTCCAATTTTTTTAGGTAACAAATATACTTCAGTCTAATTCTTTTCTCTGTAATTGATTTTTTTAGGATAAATTTCTAGTTGTAGAATTGTTGGATCAAAGTTGGACATACAAAAGTTAAGATTTTGGTAAGTTTTGCAAGGCTGCCCTACAACGAGGATTTTCTTATATATATTACAACTGTTTTCCTATGAATTTTAAACGTAAAAGGATTGTATTTTCTCGATGAAAATTCCCCAAGTTTCTTCCAAAATGTCAAGAATAAGTATTTAAAAATATGTCTTTATAAAGTGCCCTGTGTGAGAAAAAGTCAGAAAAAATTGCCTGAGGTTGGGAGTTCAAGACCAGCCTGGCCAGGATGGTGAAACCCCATCTCTACTAAAACTACAAAAATTAGCCAGGCATGGTGGCAGGCACCTGTAATCCCAGTTACTCGGGAAGATGAGGCAGGAGAATCTCTTGAACCCAGAAGGCGGAGGTTGCAGTGAGCCGAGATTGCGCCACTGCACTCCAGCCTCGGCAACAGAGCAAGACTCCACGTCAAAAAAAAAAAAAAAAAAAAAAATCCAAACTCCTGGTCTGCCCCCCACTCCCCTCAGCCACTCCACTCATAGCCTTCTCCTTCTCAGTTTTAGGCAAATCCATCATTCCAGTTGCTCAGGCCCAAAGCTTGGAAGCCATACTTACCCCTTGTCTTTCTCTCACACCACACGTTCAATCCATCAAGCAATTGAGCTGGCTCCACCTGACAAGCGTATTGAGAAGCAGCTGGCTTCCCACCTCTCCAGCACCCTGGCCTGAGTGCCATCCCTCTTCCTCTGGATTGCTGTAATTATCAACTACTTGTCTTCCTTGACACTTACCTCTCCCCCTACTCACATACACAGTCTATTCTCTGCAAAGCAACCAGAGTGATCTTGATAAAATATTTGCTCTAATAGTGTCCTTCCATCTGGCCATCCCTTTAGCTCAGTAAAAACCAAAGTCCTCACAGAAGCCCATGAGGTCTCTTCATGGGCTGCCTTCACATGGCACCTCTCTGCCTGCCTGCCCTGGTATTTCCCCCTCCATGGCCTCCACCCCAGTCATCCTGGCCTCCTCCTCCATAGTCCTCTCCACTCTAGCTTCCCTCTGACCTGAGGGCCAGTGTTCTAACTGCTCTCCCCGCCTCCTCCTGGTAGAAGGCCCGCCTAGTTAAAACTGCAACCCCCACCCCATTCCTTACCCTGCTCTGTTTTTCTCTCTCTCTCTTCTTTTCTGCTTTTTTCTTTCCTTTTTTTCTTTCTCTTTCTTTTTCTTTCTCTTTTTCTCTTTCTTTTCTATATTTCCTTTCTTTCCTTCTCTTTCTTTTCCTTTCTGCCTTTCTTTTCCTCTTTCTTTCTGCTGGTACTTACTTTCTACCACATAATATAATTTTCTTCTTTATTGTTTATTATGTATCCTCCTCCCTTCTCTAGAATGTAAGCTCCATGTAGATGGGGAATCCTTATTTTGTTCAATAGAATAAATAAATTAACAAATAGCTACATACTCACTTGGCAATCCTGAGACTGTATCAAAATCATGGTTAAGACAGAACTAGGCCAGGTGTGGTGGCTCATGCCTGTAATCCCAGCTACTTGGGAGGCTGAGGCAGGAGAATTGCTTGAGCCCAGGTGGCAGAGGTTATTACGCCACTGCACTCCAGCCTGACAGAGTGAGACTCCATCTCAAAAAAAAAAAAAAGAAAAGAAAAGAAAAAGACAACTAAAATTTAGGGGAATAAAATATAGAACAAAATAAAGAAAATTGATTAATATTTTAAAAGACCCACACTATAGATTAAGCCCCCAAAAGAAATTTATTCAAAACGAGTAAAGAAGAAAATGGAAAAAGGAGTAGAAAAGACTCATAGTAGACTAGAAATCAGAAAAGCACCAGAGAAGTCTCTACTCTGCCACTTCTTAACAACATAACCCAGTGGCAGCCAAAGTCATAAGTAGTCCGCATCATGAAATACTTTAGAAGCACTGGTTTTTTAATCCATAAACTGGAAATAACCATTTACTAACTTTCTTATATCAAGGAATTATTGTCAGACTTGTAGGTAAACACTCCTTGTAAATTGTAAAGTGCTTTATAAATATGAGTTATTTTAATGTGCTGGTATTAAAACACTGGCTTAGGTTGCCTCTTTTTTTTGTACTTAATTGGCAATTGGCAGTTAGCATATAAAAAGCCCTTAAGTAGTTCTCATTTAGGAGAAGGAAAATTGATCCCTTTCTACTTTAGCTCTCTCAGTAGACACAGAAAAGCAAGTTGGGGGTGGGAGGGGTCTCCCGTGAAACAACTGCTTTCTGCCAGAGTCCCAGCAGCACAGCAAAATGCCTGCAGCCTTTTTCTTAATTGGGAAAAGAAAAGCGTGAAACAGTCCCAAAGAGTGAACATGTACAACAGCTGCATAAACGATGACAAAGCATTTTTTAGTAAAGTCTTAAAAGCCTTTTTCTATGTTAACTCTTAAATCATGTTATCTATTTTTATTAATAAAGATATCAATTGACCAGCAGTTGATGTCTTAAACATTTAACAATGACTAGAAAAGGAGCAAGAATACGCTGTAGTGTACTTCATTTATTTTAGGCTTGCTTTAAATTTGTTTTGGGTCTGATAACATTAAAATAACTTGAACATGAACGTTTTAAGACATATTAAAAGCTCGATGAAGAAATCTGTAAACAGAGATAAATAAATATGTGAAGATCTTGTAAGCAGCTTCCCTGGCATTTATAATTCTACTCTCCAAAAAAAAGACATTTTTTGGCAGTTGTACCAGTGCCCTCTAGCGGTCAGTGTGGTGTCTACAGTTTTATTAAGTCATTCCCGGCCTTCAAAACGTGCTGGCCACCTCCCATTCTACCAGCCAGCCAAAAGAGGGGGGAAAAAATCAGCCAATCAATAGAATAATCAATTTTTTATAATGCTAGAGACTTAGAAAAAAACACAGAATAAAATAAAGAAAAATCATACATCATGATTAGAAATACAACTTTGTACATTAATGGAATCTCAACATTTTGAAGAAAGATTCCATCTCGTGGTTTTCTTTTAGGGTCAAACATGGAGTTGAGAATTTTATAGCCGGGCGCGGTGGCTCAAGCCTGTAATCCCAGCACTTTGGGAGGCCGAGACGGGCGGATCACGAGGTCAGGAGATCGAGACCATCCTGGCTAATATGGTGAAACCCCGTCTCTACTAAAAAATACAAAAAACTAGCTGGGCGAGGTGGCAGGCGCCTGTAGTCCCAGCTTACTCGGGAGGCTGAGGCAGGAGAATGGCGTAAACCCCGGAGGCGGAGCTTGCAGTGAGCTGAGATCCGGCCACTACACTCCAGGCTGGGCGACAGAGCAAGACTCCGTCTCAAAAAAAAAAAAAAGAGAAAATTATAAAAGCTGTGGACTTTCTTTTCAAAAAAAAAAAAAAAAAATGTGCCACCTGTAATCCCAGCACTTTGGGAGGATGGGACAGGCGGATCACGAGGTCAGGAGTTCGAGACCAGCCTGACCAACATGGTGAAACCCTGTCTCTACTCAAAATACAAAAATTAGCCGGGCATGGTGGTGCATGCCTGTAATCCCACCTACTCGGGAGGCTGAGGCAGCAGAATCGCTTGAACCCAGGAGGCAGAGGTTGCAGTGAGCTGAGATCGCACCACTGCACTCCAGCCTGGGCTACAGAGTGAGACTCCATCTCAAAAAAAAGTGCATGTACCTATAATTTCAGAGGTTCATGTAACACCTGAAGGCCTTGCATCCCAAATTAAAGGCTTAGGGTTTTATATACCTCTACACATACCAGGTTCCATAGGTTAAAAATCCTGTCTGAAATGGTGAGTTTAAAAATCCAAGTTGGAGAAGGATATGTTCAGAATGACTGTATGCAAAATAATGCTGTATCATTTCTATGTATATATAGTAAAAATATGCAAACTATGGAATGATGAACATTGCATTCATGATAGTTGCCACCCCTCAGAGCAAGTAAGGGTAATGAGATGGGGAAAAATGAAGGTGGCCTCAGTTATGCTTATACTGCATCATTTATTCAGAAACTATTCAAGCATATATGGCATATTTTAATAAACTTTGGTGGCAGATATATAACGATTTTCATTATTTTATTTTCCATTCTTATCTATAAAGTTGGTATATACCCCAGTTTTAAAAGGTTTCATTCAAAAAACTGAAATTATTATATGATCTAATTCCATTGTCATGTAAAAAAGGGTTATTTTTCCAAAACATCCAAATGTAAGTTCATGTTCTCAGAAACATATTTAATTCTCTCTTGTATAAAATCACCCAAGCTTATTTTCAAATACAAGCTAAAATATTAATATTAAAAAGCAAACCATTGTTCTCTTCAGAGTCCTCAAGTAGAAAAGCCTTTATTTTTTATGGCCATAATTTGATTTCTTGATAGGGAAAGAAGGAGAAAATTCTTCTGAAACTAATGTTATATTGGAACAAAATTTATTATCGATCCATATTCATTCTACTAGCAGATATAATGAAAGTTTGGATAAGGTATTATTCTTTCGGGGGATTTATGTATAGCAAAGTCAGTGTGAAGCCGGCTATGTCATTGTTTGAGAGTCTGAACCTAATCGCCGCTTAATTGATTCAAGCTTGTAGCTGCACTCTGCTGCATAGCATCCCGGAGTGCTCAGATGCTACCGGTCAGGTTCGTCCCATCAGAATGCAAAGCGGCAGGTCTTGTGCCTGCCTTGATTTAGATGGAATGCTGGAGGAATGAGGCAGCCCAGGCAATCTGGAAGGCTGGTAGGGAAGAGGATCAGCTTCTGTTTCACCTCCCTATTGATAAAACTGACAGATCCCAGACAGGCCTGAGGAGGTAAATTATGACCATAACATTAGCTAACTGTGGGGTAATATACACTGCTGGCCTATGGGGTCAGATCAAAGCTCCAGTCCTCCCTGTCCTCGACACCTAAGGAGAAGCAACATTAATTTCTGAGGATCTTTACTGGGCCACAGAGTCGGGGCAGAAGGCAGAACTTTCAATGTCATGGTAAGAAAAGGAGGCTAAAGCTTATTCTCTGGCTATGCTCTCCAGTGGGATTAGGGATTTTAGAGACCCTGTCGTTTCGGACTTGTCTTATTAAAATGATGTCTCCACCAACTGCGGCTCTAGCAATTAAGACAGGCCTGCTTGCCACCTAGTAATGAACTCCTCCAACAGCCTTTTCTCACCAACCACCCACACCCCACTTCCTACTGCCACAGGAAGGCCTGGCCTGGCATAGAGTGTCTAGGTTTTGGGGGTGGGGAACCATCCTACCTATATTCTTTTTTTCTTTGGATTTCTCTCTCTTTTTTTTTTTGCCACTAGAGTGAGATCTGGAGGAACTTCATTTAGGCCTTTGACAAAAGACACATAGGAATGTTTTAAGCCCTGTGTAGTCCAGCACAATTCGCCAGGTCTGAGAATTCCAAATAGGATTTTGGCACCAAACCCAAATAGTATGCACAGACCAGGCCTCATCATCGAGGCATGTATTGTGTCTCTTATGGGGAATCTAGTAGACATGGTTGTGACTATAAGTGGTTTTTTAGGGATTTGGTGATCCTGAGTCCTGGCCTAATATCAGTTCAGAAATGACTGGTATATACTCTTGAAACAGCGTAGAATGGGTGGAAGGATTAAGGTGAAATGAAGATAAGAGACATCTCGTATGAATCACCGTCTCATGGCGAAGAACTATCAACATGGCTTCTCCAAATACATGATGTTTCCGAAACCTCTGAATTACATCTCTGAATATTTGGATATTTAAGAGATTTTTATGCCTTGCTTACATGTAAGCTACCTTCCAAAGCAAATTCCATCCATCCTAATTGCTTTCAAGCCAATGTTGCCTTAAAAATATTCCTACAAATCAAATGGTGTTGAATATTGATATACTACTACTCACCTTTAGATTAGAAAACCAGCATGTTTCATCACCAAATTTTTAAAAAACAAATAATCTTCTCTTACCCATATTGAATAAGAATTCGCTTTAAAATTTCCTTCTCATGAGGCAGAGCTTGATATTTAACTATTCACACGTTTCATTTTCAGAGATAAATGAATACGCTGCAGCTAACCTGAGAGTTGATTCCTAGTTAGGAATACATGGAGTAACATGGGGGAAATACCTCCTTTCTTTTGCTCAGGTGAATACACTGAGTGCCTGTAAAGCTACCCACAGTGCTATCCATATCAACCAGATTGTTCGTAGTCAAGCAAGGGCATACAATCAAGGTGCCGTCAGGACCTAAGCAATATTCATGATCTATGACAATATGGATCATGCACTGAACTTCTAGAATTGTCCTTAGAGAAAATCAAAAGTTTGTAGCGCCACTTTTACCACAGTAGAACTTTTTTTTTTGGAATGGAAAAAAAAAAATAGATTTGTGAAAAGGATTTTGGTCTCTGAACGCAGGTGAACCTGAATTTGAATCCTAGTGTTTGTAAGCCCTGACTGTGTAATCTTGCTCATGGCCTGGTGCCTAGCAGGTGCTCAGAGTTTTCTCTGAAACAGATCTGTACTGGTATCCTTTTTTTTTTTTTTTTTTTGAGATGGTATCTCACTCTGTTGCCCAGGCTGGAGTGCAATGGCATGGTCGTGGCTCACTGCAAACTCCGCCTCCCTGGTTCAAGAGATTCTCCTGCCTCAGCCTCCCAAGTAGCTGGGATTACAGGTGTCTGCCACCACACCTGGCTTTTTAAAAAGTTTACTTTTAGTAGAGACAGGGTTTCACCATGTTGGCCGGGCTGGTCTTGAACTCCTGACCCTCAGGTGATCTGCCTGCCTTGGCCTCCCAAAGTGCTGGGATTACAGGTGTGAGCGCGTGGCCTGTATTCATATCCTATTATGGCTGTAACAAATTACCAAAAGCTTCAAGACTTGGAACAACACAGATTTATTCTATTTCTGAAGGTCAGAAGTCCTTCAGCATCTTGGGCAAGGCTGTTTCCTCTGGGCACTACGGAGGAGAATCTGTTTCCTTGCCACAGCCTGACCCCAACTACTATAGCATATTGGACGCTACAAAAAGAAAAATCTCCTAGGCCAAATTGCCTCTACATTTCACTGTAAACACAATTAACTACATTTATTCTTCTCCAACAGTGATTTTCAAACTTTTGGGTCTCGAAACCCCTTTATACTCTTAAAAAGTATTGAAGACTCTGAACAGCTGTTTTTATGCAGGCTATATCTGTCAATATTTATCACATTTGAAATTAAGATTGGTATTACAAGAGTACACGAAGAGTACAGAAGCACACATTCCATTAAGCATCGGAACAATGATATTACACTTTATGGAGCCACTGAAAACCCCATTCATGAAAGAATGGGAGTGAAAAAAGCAAGTAACATTAGCACCACTACGAAAAGATTTTTTTACCTTGCAGATCTCCTGAAATGGTTGTAGGAGTCTCTGGGTCACATTTTAAGAACTGTTGTTCAGCTGGTGTGAGAGAAGGCGCAACAGCTACAGAAATGCCAGTTCTCCATCTCTCAAAGCAATCACCATGCTAACTATGCCCAGAACAGCACAGCAGCCAGCGTTGCCTTCTGCTGACAGGAAAGACCAAGCAGTCAGACTCTATCCTTTCCCTTAAGACTCTGGTTGTGGGCAGCCTCCATTCCCTGTGGTGTTGGAATCAACCAATGAGGAGGGGAGAAAAGTCTTAGAAATGGAGTTCGAACAAAACTCAGTGTCAGCAGTTATAGTTGGTTCTAACATATTTTTAAAACTCCATTGTTATGATTCTAATAATCACACGCGGTGCAGGAACTACTAGCCATTTCACCTATATATGAGTAAAACATTTGGGGACATTTCCCTCTGGTTCAGCTGGATATCACGGAGGCCCTTGACATTTGCCCAGAGGAGTCATCACCCAAAACAACGGGCAGCTGAACCCTGAGAACTCGCCTCGTTGTTTACAAATACGGCAGTTGCATCAGGACCCTACAGGTGAGACATCTTGAGGCCACACAGGTATAATTACCATCTGCAAACCTACTCAAGGGGAGTCGCAGGTGAAGATGATGAAGTCAGCCTCATTCCATTCCCTAATTAGATTCTCAGCCAAAGACAAACAGCAACATACGGGACATCAAGGTGAGCAGAGGAGCCGAGAGCAGCGCTACTCACAATGTGGTCTGTGATCTGCATGGGTCTGAGAATTGTTTGTTATTGGTTCATGGCATGTAAAGCACAGAAAATGAGAGTAAGGATTTAAAACATTTAGAAAAGTTTGACAATAGTTGTATATCTGCTGAAACTAGTAATTTATCAATGTGTTTCTGTTTTGCATGACTTTTTCATTTTCCACTGTTCTGCTTCTTCAGTTTTATCAAAGTATTGGTCTGCAACAAACTGTGTGTGTGTTGTGGAGAACTGATCCATCAGTAATATGTCAAGCACTGATCTAGAGGTTAAGACCCTTTGGTCTATTGGTTGAAATGTAAAAACTAATTTTTTTAGACAAAAGAGCTGATTTTACCTGGATATGATCAGTTTAAAAGTTTATTTCAAGTCTGACTAATCTCAATGAAACACTGAAGTCTAAATTTAATGTCAAGATTTAGATTTGGGCCGAGAGTGGTGGCTCACATCTGTAATCCCAGCACTTTGGGAGGCTGAGGCGGGTGGATCATTTGAGGTCAGGAGTTCGAGACCAGCCTGGTCAACACAGTGAAATCCCATCATCTACCAAAAATACAAAATATTAACCGAGCATGGTGGCGCACACCTGTAATCCCAGCTACTCGGGAGGCTGAGGCAGGAGAATTGCTCGAACCCAGGAGACAGAGGTTCCAGTGAGCCAAGATCGCACCACTGTATTCCAGCCTGGGAGACAGAGACTCTGTCCCCTGTCATACACACACATATGTGTGTGTGTGTGTGTGTGTGTGTATTTAACTGGGCATGATGGTATACACTCGTAGTCCCAGCTACTCAGAAGGTTGACGTGAGAGGATTGCTTGATACTGGAAGTTTGAAGCCACAGTAAGCTATGATTGAGCTACTACCCTTCAGCATGGGTGACAGAGCGAGACCCTGTCTCAAAAAAAAAAAAAAAAAAAAAAAAAAAAAACCACACCAGATTTAGATTTGACAATTTCAGGGCTAAATAACAAATTAATTAGCAGTTATTATGTTCATCAGACATAAGGCTATTTAATATCATTTCTTTTGCCTGATTCAAGGTTTCCAGGCTTTCAGGAAGCAGTACTATTTAATCAAATACCAATGGCATACTTGTTTCATGCGATGCTACATTCCATAGGCAATAATAAAAATGCTATCAAGGCAAAAGTCAAGAGAAGTGGCTGTGGTCTAGATAAATGAAAAACAATGTAATTAAGAATATGGATCAGAAAACCTAATTTTAAAAAAGCAATCTTCTCCTTTAGGTTTGTCCTATCTTTATAGTTCTATGTAAATTTTTAACATCCAATACAGATCTCATAGTGTTATTATTGAAGCTCGCAGTTGAAAGTGCTTGTTTACAAGTATCTATCTCGCCAAACAGATAAACATTGAGGTGCCCTGTAATGGGTTTTTGTTTTGAGTTCATCCATTGATTTGTAAAATTCTGAGTGAGTAGATCCCCTGTGTAAAAGGCTTTTAAATTTGCAAGCACAGGAGTTCAATCAATTCCAATTGTTGGAGTGGGACCAACATCCTTAGGTGAAAGAAAACATTGCTTGATAACTCCTTTTATCTTTTTTAAGCTGAGAAAAGCGGCAGTCTCATTCAAATGCCAACTTCCCAATGAGAAACAAACACTTTCTACTTTATCTCCAACATAAGGCAGAAAGAATAAGAGAATTCAGTGAGCAAGAGAATATTACTTTGTATCTGAGTATCTGATAGCCATCATGTCAGAAACGGATCGCAAATTGAATGTTTTGCGCCTTGTTAGTGGATACAACAGTTATTAAATGGACTTATTCCTCTAATCATAAAAACCAAGTCTTTATATTTCCTCCCTCATATTATAAGTATTATTTCTGTTACCTTTTCCCTGATTATAAAAGTAATACATGTTCAATACAGAAATATGTAATAAGAAAGCAAAATCATTCATAGTCATATCACATTTAAAGATAAGCATTCCTAATATTTGCGTATACCATTTCCCATTTTTTCTATGGGTATTCATATATGTTTATATTTCTTTTTTTTTTTTTTTTTTTTTTGAGACAGAGTCTCGCTCTGTTGCCCAGGCTGGGATGCAGTGGCACAATCTCAGCTCACTGCAAGCTCTGCCTCCCGGGTTCACACCATTCTCCTTCTTCAGTCTCCTGAGTAGCTGGGACTACAGGCACGCACCATCATACCTCACTAATTTTTTGTATTTTTAGTAGAGACGAGGTTTCACCATGTTAGCCAGGATGGTCTCGATCTCCTGACCTCATGATCCACCTGCCTCAGCCTCCCAAAGTGCTGGGATTACAGGCGTGAGCCACCTCACCTGGCCCATATGTGCTTATATTTCTACATAGCTGAGAATAATAATGTATGCATTAATGTGAATCTTATTTTTTTGTTTGTTTGCTTTTGAGACAGGGTCTCGCTCTGTCGCCCAAGCTGGAATTCAGTGGCATGATCATGGCTCACTGCAGCCTCCATCTCCCAGACTCAGGTGATCCTTCCACCTCACCTTTCAGAATAGCTGGGACTTCAGGCATGTGCCACCATGCCTGGCTAATTTTGTGTATCTTTTGTAGAGATGGAGATTCACCATGTTGCCCAGGCTGGTCTTGAACTCCTGGACTCAAGTTATCTGTCACCTTGGCCTCCCAAAGTGCTGGGATGACAGGCATGAGCCACAGCACCCTGCTTACTCTTTTATTTATTATTAAATTATAAGCATTTTCCAGTCAATAAAAATTAACCAAGAACATAATTTGCAACGGCTGCATAATATTCTGTTATATTGAAGATATAATAGATGTGAGGAGTTTTCTGCTGTTGAATATTTACTTTTTCTAGAGGTTAGGAAGAGCTTTAGAGTCAGAAAGACTTGGCTTGTTGACTCTAAAGTTCTGGGTGGGGCTGGGCACAGTGGCTCACACCTGTAATCCCAACACCTTGCGAGGCCAAGACAGGTGGATCACGAGGTCAGCAGATCGAGACCATCTTGGCCAACACAGTGAAACCCCGTCTCTACTAAAAGAAATGCAAAAAATTAGCCAGGCGTGGTGGTGGGCACCTGTAGTTCTAGCTACTCAGAGGCTCTGGCAGAATAGCATGAACCTGGGAGGTGGAGCTTGCAGTGAGCCGAGATCGTGCCACTGCATTCTAGCCTGGGCAACAAAGCGAGACTCCATCTCAAAAAAAAAAAAAAAAAAAAAAAGAAGAAAAGAAAAGAAATATGGCACTATGTGAAAAGACCAAATCTACATTTGATTGGTGTACCTGAAAGTGATGGGGAGAATGGAACCAAGTTGGAAACCACTTGTCAGAATATTATCCAGGAAAGCTTCCCCAACCTAGCAAGGCAGGCCAACATTCAAATTCAGGAATTACAGAGAACACCACAAAGATATTTCTTGAGAAGAGCAGCCCGAAGACCCATAATTGTCAGATTCACCAAGGTTGAAATGAAGGAAAAAATGTTAAGGGCAGCCAGAGAGAAAGCTTGGCTTACCCACAAAGGGAAGCCCATCAGACTAACAGCAGATCTCTCAGCAGAAACCTTACAAGCCAGAAGAGAGTTGGGGCCAATATTCAACATTCTTAAAGAAAAGAATTTTCAACCCAGAATTTCATATCCAGCCAAACTAAGCTTCATAAATGAAGGAGAAATCAAATCCTTTACAGACAAGCAAATGCTTAGAGATTTTGTCACCACCAGGCCTGCCTTACAAGAGCTCCTGAAGGAAGCACTAAACATGGAAAGGAACAACTGGTACCAGCCACTGCAAAAACATGCCAAACTGTAAACACCATCAATGCTAGGAAGAAAACTGCATCAATTAACAGGCAAAATTACCAGCTAACATCATAATGACAGGATCAAATTCACACATAACAATATTAACCTTAAATGTAAATGGGCTAATTGTCCCAATTAAGAGACACAGACACGCAAATTGGATAAAGAGTCAAGACCCATCAGTGCTGTATTCAGGAGACCCATCTCAAGTGCAGAGACACACATAGGCTCAAAACAAAGGGATGGAGGAATATCTACCAAGCAAATGGAAAGCAAAACAAAGCAGGGGTTGCAATCCTAGTCTCTGATAAAGCAGACTTTAAACCATCAAAGATCAAAAGAGACAAGGCCATTACATAATGGTAAAGAGATCAATTCAACAAGAAGAGCTAACTATCCTAAATATATATGCACACAATACAGGAACACCCAGATTCATAAAGCAAGTCCTTAGAGACTTACAAAGAGACTTAGACTCCCACACAATAATAATGAGAGACTTAACACCCCACTGTCAACATTGGACAGATCAACGAGACAGAAGGTTAACAAGGATATCCAGGAATTGAACTCAGCTCTGCACCAAGCTGATCTAATAGACATCTACAGAACTCTTCATCTGAAATCAACAGAATATACATTCTTCTCAGCACCACATCGCACTTATTTTAAAATTGGCCACATAGTTGGAAGTAAAGCACTCCTCAGCAAATGTAAAAGAACAGAAATCACAACTAACTGTCTCTCAGACCACAGTGCAATCAAATTAGAACTCAGGATTAAGAAACTCACTCAAACTGCACAACTGCATGGAAACTGAACAACTGCTACTGAATGGCTACTGGGTAAATAACAAAATGAAAGCAGAAATAAAGATGTTCTTTGAAACCAATGAGAACAAAGATACAATGTACCAGACTCTCTGGGACATATTTGAAGCAGTGTGTAGAGGGTAATTTATAGCATTAAATGCTCACAAGAGAAAGCAAGAAAGATCTAAAATCGATACCCTTACATCACAATTAAAAGAACTAGAGAAGCAAGAGCAAACACATTCGAAAGCTAGCAGAAGGCAAGAAATAACTAAGATAAGAGCAGAACTGAAGGAGATAGAGACACAAAAAACCCTTCAAAAAATCAATGAATCCAGGAGCTGGTTTTTTTAAAAGATCAACAAAATTGATAGACCACTAGCAAGACTAAATAAAGAAGAAAAGAGAGAAGAATCAAATAGATGCAATAAAAAAATGATAAAAGGGATATCACCACCAATCCCACAGAAATACAAACTACCATCAGAGAATACTATAAACACCTCTACAAAAATAAACTAGAAAATCTGAAGAAATGGATAAATTCCTGGACACATACACCCTCACAAGACTAAACCAGGAAGAAGTTGAATCTCTGAATTGACCAATAACAGGCTCTAAAATTGAGGCAATAATTAAGAGCCTCCCAACCAAAAGGAGTCCCGGACCAGACGGATTCACAGCCAAATTCTACCAGAGGTACAAAGAGGAGATAGTACCACTCCTTCTGAAACTATTCCAATCAATAGAAAAAGAGAGAATTCTCCCTAACTCATTTTATGAGGCCAGCATCATCCTGATACCAAAGCCTGGCAGAGACACAACAAAAAAAGAGAATTTTAGACCAATATCCCTGATGAACATCAGTGCAAAAATCCTCAATAAAATACTGGCAAACCAAATCCAGCAGCACATCAAAAAGCTTATCCACCACGATCAAGTTGGTTTCATCCCTGGGATGCAAGGCTGGTTCAACATACACAAATCAATAAACATAATCCATCACATAAACAGAACCAAAGACAAAAACCACAGAATTATCCCAATAGATGCAGAAAAGGCCTTTGACAAAAATCAATAGCCCTTCCTGCTAAAAATTCTCAATGTACTAGGTATTGATGGAACGTATCTCAAAATAATAAGAGCTGTTTATGACAAACCCACAACCAATATCATACTGAATGGGCAAAAACTGGAAGCATTTCCTTTCTGGCACAAGACAAGGATGCCCTCCTCACCACTCCTATTCAACATAGTGTTGGAAGTTCTGACCAGGGTAATTAGGCAAGAGAAAGAAATAAAAGGTATTCGATTAGGAAAAGAGGAAGTCAAATTGTCCCTGTTTACAGGTGACATGATTGTATATTTAGAAATCCCCGTCATGTCAGCCCAAAATCTCCTCAAGCTGATAAGCAACTTCAGCAAAGTCTCAGGATACAAAATTAGCGTGCAAAAATCACAAGCATTCCTATACATCAATAACAGACAAACAGCCAAATCATAAGTGAACTCCCATTCACAATTGCTACAAAGAGAATAAAATATCCAGGAATCCAACTTACAAGGGATGCGAAGGACCGCTTCAAGGAGAACTACAAACCACTGCTCAATGAAATAAAAGAGGACACAAACAAATGGAAGAACATTCCATGCTCATGGATAGGAAGAATCAATATTGTGAAAATGGCCATACTGCCCAAGGTAATTTATAGATTCAATGCCATCCCCATCAAGCTACCAATGACTTTCTTCACAGAATTGGAAAAAACTACTTTAAATTTCATCTGGAATGAAAAAAGAGCCTGCATTGCCAAGACAATCCTAAGCAAAAAGAACAAAGCTGGAGCCATCACGCTACCTGACTTCAAACTATACTACAAGGCTACAGTAACCAAAACAGCATGGTACTAGTACCAAAACAGAGAGACAGACCAATGGACAGAACAGAGGCCTCAGAAATAACACCACACATCTACAACCATCTGATCTTTGACAAACCCAACAAAAACAAGAAATGGGGAAAGGATTCCCTATTTAATAAATGGTGCTGGGAAAACTGGCTAGCCACATATAGAAAACTGAAACTGGATCCCTTCGTTACACCTTAATTCAAGATGGATTAAAGACTTAAATGTTAGACCCAAAACCATAAAAACCTAGAAGAAAACCTAGGCAACACCATTGAGGACATAGGCATGGGCAAGGACTTCATGACTGAAACACCAAAAACAATCACAACAAAAGCCAAAATAGATAAATGGAATCTAATTAAACTAAAGAGCTTCTGCACAGCGAAAGAAACTACCATCAGGCAACCTACAGAATGGGTGAAAATTTTTGCAATCTACTCATCTGACAAAGGGCTAATATCCAGAATCTACAAAGAACTTAAACAAATTTACAAGAAAAAAAAACAACCCCAGCAAAAAGTGGGTAAAGGCTATGAACAGACACTTCTCAAAAGAAGACCTGTATGCCACCAACAGATGCATGAAAAAATGCTCATCATCACTGTCATCAGAGAAATGCAAACCAAACCACAATGAGCCACATCACATGTCTGTTAGAATGGCGATCATTAAAAAGTCAGGAAACAACAGATTCTGGAGAGGATGTGGAGAAACAGGAACACGTTCACACTGGTGGTGGGAGAGTAAATTAGTTCGACCATTGTGGAAGACAGTGTGGCGATTCCTCAAGGATCTAGATCTAGAAATATTGACCCAGCGATCCCATTACTGGGTATATCCCCAAAGGACTATAAATCATGCTACTATAAAGACACATACTTACGTATGCTTACTGCGGCACTATTCACAATAGCAAAGACTTGGAAGCAACCCAAATGTCCATCAGTGATAGACTGGATTAAGAAAATGTGGCACATATACACCATGGAATACCATGCAACCATAAAAAAGGATGAATTCATGTCCTTTCCAGGGACACAGATGAAGCTGGAAACCATCGTTCTCAGCAGACTATCACGAAGACTGAAAACCAAACACCGCATGTTCTCACTCATAGGTGGGAATTGAACAATGAGAACTCTTGGACACAGGGCAGGGAACATCACACAATGAGGCCTGTCACGAGGTTGGGGGCTGGGGAAGAGATAGTATTAGGAGAAATATCTAATGTAAATGATGAGTTGATGGGTGCAGCAAACCAATATGGCACATGTATACCTATGTAACAAGCCTGCATGTTGTGCACATGTACCCTAGAACTTAAAGCATAATTAAAAAAAAAAAAAAAAGAAAGAAAGAAAGAGAGAGGAAAGAGTTCTTACTCTCTTCATATATGTACACCAAGGAAAGGCCAATGTGGGGCACAGCAAGGAGGTGGCTGTCTGCAAGCCAGGAAGAGAGCCCTTACCAAAACTCAATAATGTTGGCATCCTGTTCTCAGACTTCCAGCTTTCGGAACTGTGAGAAAACAAATTTCTGTTGTTTTAGGTACCTAGTCTATGTTATTTTGTTATGGTAGCCCAAGCAGACTAAAACAACATATGCAACCATTTTTACAATCTGAAATACATGACTTCTGAAGTTCTAATCAATAGTCTTATAAGTATATGTGAGAAGGCACTCCTTATATACAGAAAGGAGTAAAACAAACTATGATAATTATCCAAATCCATTTACTTTCAAAAACATCTGAAACCCTGGTAAGCAATACAAGTTGTTGATCCTAAAATCAATTAATTACATTTTCCATTATTCCCAGTAATAAACTAGGAATTTATAGGAGTAAACTAATACATATTTCTAGGAATAAACTAGGAATTTATTATTCCTAGTAATAAACCCAACAGAACTGTATACATATGTGCACCCCAGAAATGGACAAAAATATTGATAGCCAAAACCAGAGAATGTATTTCAATAGAATACACATGTATTAAATGAACAATCTTTCTTCAAGCTCATTCTTTTTGGTAAAGAATTTTTAGGCTGGGTGCAGTGGCTCACACCTATAATCTCAGCACTTTGGGAGGCTGAGGCAGGCAGATCACTTGAAGTTAGGAGTTCAAGACCAGCCTGGCCAACATGGTTAAACCTTGTCTCTACTAAAAATCCAAAAATTAGCCAGGCATGGTGGCATGGGCCTGTAATCCCAGCTAATTGGGAGGCTGAGGCAGGTGAATTGCTTGAACCCGGGAGGTGGAGGTTTCAGTGAGCTGGGATCGTGCCATTGCACTCTAGCGTGGGCGACGGACTGATTGAGACTGTCTCAAAAAACAGAATTTTTAAAAAGTGTAATTTTCCCTCTATTTGCATTTTTAAAAGAGCTTGGGCAATAAAGTTTATAATGACAATTGTAGCAGCTAATCCCCAAGATGGCCCTTGTGTAGTTTCCTTCCCATATTCAGTAAGGCTAACCTGTGTAGCCAATGGGATACTGGGAAAATGATGTGGTGTGGCCTCCAAGGCTAGGTCATAAAATGCATTGCAGCTGCTACCTTGCTCTCTCTTGAGTCACTGACTCTGGTGGATGCCAACCACTGTGTTGTGAGGACAATCAAGCAGCTCTGTGGAGAGGGCCATGTGGTAAGAAGCTGAGGCCTCCTGCCAATAGTCAGCATCAACTTAGCAGCCATGTGAGTCAGTCATCCTGACGCAAGTCTTCCAGCCCCTTTCAAGTGTCCCAGCTGGCATTGTGACTGTTAACCTCATGAGAGATCCTGAGCCAGAATGACCTAACTAAGGTACCCCAAATTCTTCACCTTCAGGAAATTTATGCTATCAAACATATTTATTATTGTTTGAAGCCAGTAAGTTTTGGAGTAATTTGTTCTGTGTGCAGCGATAGATAACTAAAACATCTGATGCTGGTACAGTTACCGCATTGTTATTAGAGTACTCAACTAGTCCTTATCTCTATTTATTTCATGATATATACGAAGAATTTAGAATAATAAATTTAAAAAATCAACTTTGGGGTCAGGTAAGGATATTTAAAATCTAGCACTTCACAAGCACATCCCAAAAGAGGATATTCAAGTAATATTTAAGTATATAAAAGGATACTCAACCTCATTAGCCATAGGGTAATTCAAATTAAAACAACAACGAGGCTGGGCGTGATGGCTCATGCCTGTAATCCCAGCACTTTGGGAGGCCGAGGTGGGCGGATCACCTGAGGTCAGGAGTTCAAGACCAGCCTGGCCAATGTGGTGAAACCCTATCTCTACTAAAATACAAAAATTAGTCAGGCATGATGATGGGTGCCTGTAATCCCAGCTACTCGAGAGGCTGAGACAGGGGAAGTGCTTGAACCCAGGAGATGGTGGTTGCGGTGAGCCGAGATTATGCCACTGCACTCCAACCTGGGCAGCTGAGTGAGACTCTGTCTCAAAAAAAAAAAAGAAAGAAAACAACAACAAGAAAATCTGTTCACCCACCAGAGGGCTAGAATAAAAAATAATGATAACATTTAGTGCTGGTAAGGATATGAGGCAAATAAAACTCCCATACACTGCTGAAGATCATGTATAATCATTTTGGGGAATTATTTGGCAATACAGGAGGTACTAAAGTTAAACTTACATACACCTTGTCACATAACCATTCCACTTCTAGTAATAAACCCAACAGAAATGTATACACATGTGCACCAAAAAAGTACAAAAATATTGATAGCCAAAAACAAAGAATGATCCATATGTCCAATGGCAGTAGAAAGGATAAACTGGGATGTGTTTGCATAAGAAATACTATATAGCAATGAGAAATAAACAAATTACAGATATATCCAGCAATAATAATAGATCTCACATACGTAATATTGAGTGGAAAAAAGCTGTTTTTTAAAACAAAAAGGGGGGGCCGGGCACAGTGGCTCACACCTGTAATCCCAGCACTTTGGGAGGCTGAAGTGGGCGGATCACCTGAGGTTGGGAGTTCGAGACCAGCCTGACCAACATGGAGAAACCCCATCTCTACTAAAAATACAAAATTAGCCAGGCGTGGTGCCGCATGCCTGTAATTCCAGCTACTCAGGAGGCTGAGGCAGGAGAATGGCTTGAACCCGGGAGGCAAGCTTGCAGTGAGCTGAGATGGTGCCATTGCACTCCAGCCTGGGCAACAAGAGCGAAACACTGTCTAAAAAACAAAAAGGTGGGTGGGTACATAGTACGTAATTCCATTCATATAAAGTTCAAAAGCAGACCACACTAATTTATGGTGATGGGAATCAGGATAATGGTTACCTTTGAAGAGGAAGAGAAAGCAACTAAGATGGGACATAGGCTGGGGAGCTTTTGGGTGTTGATAATAATCTATTTCCTCATTTGTCTGCTGGTTATGCAAGTGTGTTCACTTGCTGGATATTCCTTCAGATGTATACTTATGATTTCTGCACTTGTCTGTATGTATGTTCTTCTCAGATAAAAAGTTTACTAAAAAAAAAACACCCAACATGGTAAGGTATAAACCCCAATTTTCTCATTGTCACGGTTGAACTCTCATTAGGTGGGAGAGTGCTCTTGTTAGAAGTTACATACTGAATTATCAAAAGGTAATAGGGCACAAGTTTGTAATTCTTAAATGGCTTAGGGGTAAAAATATAAAATATATGTTATATATGAATATATAGTGTATATGATACATACACGGAATGAATATATGTATATGTTTGTATATATGTGTGTGTGTATATACATATATAGAGAGAGAGAGGGAGAGAGAGAGAGAGCTCCAATGATGAAGCAAATATGGTTTTTTTAAAAAACACAATTGCCAGATGCAATGGCATGTACCTGTCATCTCAGCTACTTGGGAGGCTAAGGCAGGAGGATCACTTGAGTCCAGGAGTTTGAGATCAGCCTGAGCAACACAGTAAGACCCTGTCACACACACACAAACAAAACCCAAATAGGTTGGGTGCAGTGGCTCATGCCTGTGAAGCCTGTAATCCCAGCACTTTGGGAGGCCGAGGTAGGTGGACCACCAGAGGTCAGGAGTTCGAGACCAGCCTGGCCAATGTAGGGAAATGCTGTCTCTACTAAAAATACAAAAATTAGCCAGGTGTGGTGGTGCGTACCTGTAGTCCAGCTACTTGTGAGGCTGAGGCATGAGAATTGCTTGAATCCAGGAGGCAAAGGTTGCAGTGAGCCAAGATCATGCCAATTTGATCATGCCAAAACAACTGGGGAGTTTGAGTGAAAGGTATGTGAGAGTTTATTGTGTTTTTCTTGTATTTTTTCTGAAAATTTGAAACTCTTTCAAAATAATTAAAACATATTTTTAAAACAGCTGTTAGCTGGGTGTGGTGGCCCACAACTGTGGTCTTAGCTACTCAGGAGGCTGAGGCATGACGATTACTTGAGTCCAGAAGTTGGAGGGTTAAAAAAAAAAATCCAACTGTTCCACTTACTAACTGTATTTCCATGGGCAAATAGTGAACTTCTCTATATCTCAGAAGATTCTTCTCTTAAGTGGGGATATTAGGCCAGGAACGCTGGCTCACACCTATAATCCCAGCACTTTGGGAGGCCAAGGTGGGAGGATCACTTGAGCCCAGGAGTTTGAGGTTCCAATGAGCTATGGTTGCACCACTGCACTCCAACCTCAGTGACAGAGCAAGACCTTGTCTCCAAAAATAAATAAATAAATAAATAAAGAGTGGGGATATTAATATCAACTTTCAGGACTATTCTAATGATTTGACAAAATAATAGAAATAATAGGTAACAGTTATATAACTTGCCCTAGGTCACACACGTAGTTTTTTTTGTTAGTTTTTGTTTTTGTTTTGAAACAGAGTCTCGCTGTGTCACCCAAGCTAGAGTGTAGTGGTGCGATCTCGGCTAACTGCAACTTCCCCTTTACCAGTCAAGCGACTCTCCTGCCTCACCCTCTTGAGTAGCTGGGACTACAGGCACACACCACCACGCCCAGCTAATTTTTGTACTTTTAGTAGAGACGGGGTTTCGCCATGTTGGCCAGGCTGATCTCGAACTCCTGACCTCAGGTGATTCACCCACCTTGGCATCCTAATGTGCTGGGATTACAGGCATGAGTCACTGTGGGCCCACAGAGCTAGCTTTTATGAGCCAGGATTTAAACCCAGAAATTCTGACTCCAAAACCTACACTCTCATCTAATGAACAAATCACTCAAGTGACTGTCACGTAGCAGGCCATTTAGTGGTACCTAGTATGATGACAATGCTTGTATTAGTTTCCCAGGGTTGCTGTGAAAAAGTATCACAAACTGGCTGGCTTAAAACAACAGTATTTTATTCCTTCATAGTCTGCAGGGCAGAAGTACAAAATCAAGGTGCTGGCCACAGTATCCAGCCTTTGATGCACCTTGGAAGGATCTTTCCTTGCCTCCTACACCTTATTGTAGTCTCAGGTGTGCCTTGGCTTGATGGCAACATAATTCTGTTCTGCACCCCGCCTTCACGTGGCTTTCTTGTGTGTGTGTGTGTGTGTGTGTGTGTGTGTGTGTGTGTGTGTGTCTCAGTGTCTCTTCTCCCCTTCTAAGGACACCAGTCATACTGGATTCTGGCCCTCTGTAATTCACTATGACCTTGTCTTAATTTGATTACATCTGCAAACACCTTATTTTTAAATAAAGTCACATTCACGGGTACTGGGGATTAGGACCTCAACATATCTTTTGGGGGAACACAATTCAACCAGGAACTATGCTTACGAACTTTCTGCCCTTTTCACGCAAAATAGAGTAAGTTTAACTGGAAGGACTGACTCCCCCTGGGAAGAGAGGAGATGAAGCTTGGACATGAAAAAAGAAAAAAAAAAAGAAAAGAAAAGAAAAAAGAAATCCCTTCATGGCTCCTCCCTCTGCTTAAAGATGGGGAAATGGAGATGCTGCATTTTGTTCTCAGAAACGTGGTCATTTCAAAGTTCAACCAGATCCTTCAGTGTTAAATGGTACTGACCAAGGGCAGATGGCTTAACAGGGCTTGAAAAAGGCTCAGGTTAGAGGAATAATGAAGGGTTATCAATGACCACTCAGGGTAATAAATGTAAAGTATCACATACACGTGAGCAGGGGACCTGGGAAAATTATGTTGTATCTAGGTAAAAGTTTCTCTTCCTCTCTGAAAAGTACCTTTGCTTGGGGGGAATATAAATGTCTATGTAAGTATTGGATTTGAGAGTTGGAAGTTTCTAATGAGAGAGTATACTGCCATTTAACATTGGAGCAGGGGTGGGAAAGGCAGAATCAAGGAGATTTGACTTGGAGTCTAGTGTTCATCTTACACCATCATGTGGAAGCCCTCAGGGATGATATTCTATCTTCAGTAACTCAGATTTTCAGAAATGTCATGCTGCGAATTATTATGTCTAGAGGAAGATCAGACATATCCTTGTGAATAGGGAAGTGATTTTCCCAAAAGGGAATTCGAGGCTCAGTGTGGGTATGAGTAAGAAAGCAATTACTGAGAAATGCAAGATTGAGGGCCGGAGATCAAGGAAAGAAACTGAGTTTTATCCACAAAGGGAATTCTTCTCAAAGGTTCTAACTTTTGGGAGCTCTCCCTTTGGGCAATGGGAATAATGACATGTAGCATGCAGTATATTAGTTTTTGCATGTCATAATTCTATTTACTCTCAGCATGATAGGCGAATCAGACACATCCTTACAGTCTAGTGTGGGAAGGGTATGGAATTAAAGGACGGAGTAACAAAGGGAAATGTGGTTGGATGTTGCTTCCTGTGCATCCAATCGTGAGAAGCCTCTTTTCCAGAATAGGTAAGTATTGTTAGCATCTATAAAAGCAGTGATCAGTCCCAAAGCAGAACAACACGAGATAGGGAAGAGCACAAAGCCAAGAAAGCCAACGCTCATGGGGATTACCCAGGAGCTGGTGTAGAATAAACCCATTTCCTTAATATTCTATGAAAAAGTAATCTTAGGAGATCCATGTATAGGGAAAGGGAGTTTGATGACATAAACAAGTGTAAAAGCTTAGCCAAGAGAACCCTACCACTTCGCCATTTACCACTTCACAGTACATATTCACATTTTTATAACCTGTATTAAGAAAAATTACCAGGCCGGGCACAATGGGTCATGCCTGTAATCCCAGCACTTTGGGAGGCTGGGGCAGGTGGATCACCTGAGGTCAGGAGTTCAAGACCAGCCTGACCAACATGGAGAAACCTCGTCTCTACTAAAAATATAAAATTAGCTGGGCGTGGTGGTGGGTGCCCGTAATCTCAGCTACTTGGGAGCCTGAGGCTGAAGAATTGCTTGAATCCAGGAGGCAGAGTTTGCAGTGAGCTGAGATCGCGCCATTGCACTCCAGCCTGGGCAACAGAGCGAGACTGCATCTCAAAAAAAGAAAGAAAAATTACCGGAAATTTTGAGAAAAGGCAAAACAATGATTCTGTTATTTTTAAATATTACGAAAATAAATTCACCTCGGAACTATCTCTATTCACTACCAGTTAGGGTCTGAAGTCTATGAAGTTGGATGTTTTACTTGGAGAAACTAATAATTGCAAATGATTTGAAAGAAAGAAGAGTCCATCTTTCTTTCCTTTCTTTATTCTTCAACTTTTCACTTCTCCAAGAAGGAGAGACAGACATATACGTAGAATGTCTGTCCGAAAGAGAAACTAACTCTGAAGGTTATGGTTTATTGCTGTGTAGAAACATTAATTAGATTTGCAAATAATTTAACAATCTAATTTCTGTTTTTATTTTTTTTACGTACCATATATATCAGTCTGATATTCTCATTTGCACTGGTTTTGTTAATCTCCTGGTTAAATAAAAGTTCGATTCATGCTAACATCTTTTATACAAATTACACTTATGTTTTGAAATTATACATTAATGCCTGCATAACTTGTAGAAAATCGTATCAAAGGACATATGTTTTCCATTTTTAGCCTGGTTGGTTACAGATTGAGTGGGAAAAAGGAGAAGGGCAAGAAGAAAACATTTCAGGAAGTATATTTGTAGTTTGAAGAAGCAAACTTAATATTAAAATATTTTAAATTTGACTGCCATGAATAAGCTTCATAAATTTACTTTAGCTGGTGGGAATATGTAGGTGATAGCAATGATTTTCAGTAGGAGCAGGAGAATTTTATGTTTATCAAAAAAGCAGTTATGGATTCAAAAACAATGCAAAACATTCATTTAGGAAATTGTTCAGTATTGTAAACCTGAAAGCGTGATGCAATGTTCTGTTTATATTTGCTTTATTTTTTAAATGTAAGTAAAACAAAATGTTGTGCTTGTCACAAATATACTTCAAGACTTTATCTTTTGGTGTACTGTAAATAAGAATTTTGTAGTTACTGTGGTGTGTGACCAATTAACTCAGCTTGTTAGTTACTGTGCTAATGAGGCCAAAGCCTTGGATCTGATCCCCAAATGATCAAGCCAGTCTTGCAAATTCATGCTATGTCAATAGTCATAAGAGGGACCTGGTAAGTGAGAATCTCGATGAAGTAGCACAAATCCACTGGCCCCAAAGGAACTGCAGTTGTATATCCCAAAGTTCAGAGGTTGATCACATTCTTTATCATGGTATGGCAGCTACGGAAAAATGTTAAACCTGGAGCTGATGATAACCAATGATTCCTTTCTTGTGCTTTTTTTCCTTTTTTAAAAAAATGAGCCGGGCGCGGTGGCTCAAGCCTGTAATCCCAGCACTTTGGGAGGCCGAGACGGGCGGATCACGAGGTCAGGAGATCGAGACCATCCTGGCTAACACGGTGAAACCCCGTCTCTACTAAAAATACAAAAACTAGCCGGGCGAGGTGGCGGGCGCCTGTAGTCCCAGCTACTCCGGAGGCTGAGGCAGGAGAATGGCATAAACCCGGGAGGCAGAGCTTGCAGTGAGCTGAGATCCGGCCACTGCACTCCAGTCCGGGCGACAGAGCAAGACTCCGCCTCAAAAAAAAAAAAAAAAAAAAAAAAATGAATGAAAGATAAGAATGTTCATCATCAACTTTCATAGAATGCTTTAGTGTTAATAATCCATTCATCAGGATACAAGGAATCAGAGGTGTGGGAAAATTTAAAATAGGATGATCAGGCCGGGCACGGTGGCTCACGCCAGTAATCCCAGCACTTAGGGAGGCCAAGGGGGTGGGGGTGGATCACCTGAGGTCAGGAGTTAGAGCCCGGCCTGGCCAACATGGCGAAACCCTGCCTCTACTAAAAACACAAAATTAGCTGGGCATGGTGGCGAATGCCTGTAGTTCCAGCTACTTGGAAGACTGAGGCAAGAGAATTGCTTGAACCTGGGAGGCGGAGGTTGCAGTGAGCTGAGATCATGCTATTGCACTACAAGACTCCATCTCAAAACAAACAAACAAACCAGAAATAGGATGGTCAGAGCAGACATCGCCAAGAAAGTGCCATTTAAAGAAAACAAGTGAATTAGCCATACAACTGTCTGGAGAAAGCACCAGACCAGAAGTGACCAGAATGGGCAGTCACTGTGTAGTTTTTAGGTGGGTGTGAGCAGAGTCCATCTTTCTTTCCTTCCTTTGTTCTTCAACTTTGCTTTCTCTTTCTCTTTATTTTCTTTCTTTCTTTTCTTTTCTTTCTTTCTCTCTCTTTCTTTCTTTTCTTTCTTTTTTTCACACTTTCTCTCTCTCTTTCTTTTCTTTCTTCTTTCTTTCTTCTTTTCTTTCTTTCTTTCCTTCTTTCTCTTTCTGATGGAGTCTTGCTCTGTTGCCCACACTAGACTGCACTGGCATGATCTCAGCTCACTGACCTCAATCCTAACCTCAGGTTGTCCGCCCACCTCAGCCTTTCAAAGTGCTGGGATTACAGGTGTGAGCCACCGTGCCTGGCCTATAAATCTTAAATTGTGCTTTTTGTTTTTACTCATCTTTAGGAAGGTATAATTGACAAATAGACATTGTATATACTTGTGGTATAAAATAAGTAAATAAAATTTGAAAAACAATTCACCAAAATATTATTAATATCAGTTAAGCTAGATCTTCTCTTGTATAGAAAAATTGTTTGTGCTCTGTCACTTGTTATAAATTGTAGCTTTATCTGACACTGACCTACCCTCAGGCTTCTTTTTAACTCACTCTGACTTATTTGTCTTACCCAGAGATTGTGGATTCCCTGTCATCAAATCAGTCTAAAGGGTATTAAAACCCCTATAGCCCTTATTTCTTTGTCATAGGCTTTAGGTGACTAAAAAAAATGTACTGTCCTCTCACTATGTAAGGACTACCTTCCTTAGTACCTTTACGTAAGGAAGAAATTGGTTTTTCTGTTTTATCTGACAAAAGAGAGACATGAGGGAGAGACTGAATTCTTTCTTGAAATAGAAATATTCCTATCTCTTATCAAGTATTTTTACTGTTTAATTTCCTACACTAAGTACAGCAGGATTTTATACCAAAAGCAGTAGCTTTCCTAAAGTACTTGGTACTTGCTTTTGTCAAAGTCTATTCTGTCTTAAAGAGATCATAGTTTTTCAAGCAACATTTTATACACATTCAAATGAGAGAAGCTTCTCTCGGAGGCTTTGTGCATGTATCAGGAAATTTTCTCACTCATGATATGTGCTTCTGTGTGATACACGAAGCAAAATACTAATGTTATTCTTTTATTCTATTTTTTTTGCAGTGCTTCCATGATTTTTATTTATTTCTTCTTTCTATAACTAGACTCAGATTCCAGAATGTCTATTTTAAAATTCATGCTTGCTACATGCTTTCATGGTAGATTATTTGCATATCCCCAAGAAGATTTTGTCAAGGGATAATTTCAGTAATTTGTTTTAGAAAACAATAGGAATACTGCATTTTAAAACATGTGTTGCCAAACTTCACCAACAGTACACCCACAGGATAAACACACTCTGTGTGAACTGAATAATGCCCCTTGAAAACCTACACTCCAAATGTGTACATTACAACTATCATGCAATAAGTAGTTTTCCCCAAGTTACCATGCTCATTGGTTTCCACAGGACAGGCAACCTAGCAGGGCATTCCCTCCATGAGGTTACGAAAACACATTGTGCTCCTGTAGACACACAGCACCCTCCCCGGTTGTGCTTATTGCCAAACACTGGGCTTCCCAATCGCTTTGTGTTCAGTCAGAGAAACAGGAAATCCAAACCCAGCCAGAAAAATGCACAACAGCTCAGCAGAAGCAGCTTTAGTAGGAGCTTAGGGAACCTTCCATTGCTCCCATCCTGGAAAAGCATGTGTTGTAGCAGAAAGAGCACAAACTCTAGCAATGGACAGGCCTCAGGTCATATCCTGGATCTGGCTGGGTTGCTGGGTTACTGGCTGGGTTGTGTCAGATAAGGTCACCTCTGGGTTTCATTTCCATCTTTTCGTCTCTTTGTAAAATGGAAATTATCATCATACTACCTACAGTGGAACCCACTGGTCAAAAGCCATTGCCAGGTCTGCTGCTGTTAATTTCAAGTGGAAAGCCTGAAGGATTGCTGCCGACAGTTTATGTACTGGAATCTTTCTGGCTTGAGCCACTTCCCCAATGATTATTAACATTATGCCCTTTTTTCATCTCTAGATACAATCTAGAACCCAGGAACCTAGTTCTGCATCCTCTCCACTACAGCATGTTGGGAATCCTTTTGTACTTAGCTGCTTGGATACTACAAGAGGATCGAAATTCCAGTCCAGTAATTCTCTTCCTAGTTCTTCCTTCAATATCATCAAAGCGGATTCAACATGTAACAGAATGTTCAACTCTGTTATTTTATTGGAGAAGATATAATAGGTTAAAATCACCTCACATATGAAATTTATAGTGTATTAGATGGTGATAAAGCTGTATACAGAGGAAATTGTGCAAGGAAGGGAAAGAAAATACAGGAGAATGTGAAGCGGTTTTACAAATACTTTAATAACTAACTCTCTTCTCCTTCAAGTCTTTCTTTAAATATCTTCTTAATGAGGTCCCTTGATAACCAGATTTTTTTTGTTTTGTTTTGTTTTGTTTTGTTTTTGAGACGGAGTCTCGCTCTTTCGCTCAGGCTGGAGTGCGGTGGCATGATCTCCGCTCACTGCAAGCTCCGCCTCTTGGGTTCACACCGTTCTCCTGCCTCAGCCTCCTGAGTACCTGGGACTACAGGCGCCCGCCACCTCGCCCAGCTAATGGTTTGTATTTTTAGTAGAGTGGGGGTTTCACTGTGTTCGCCAGGGTGTTCTCAATTTCCTGACTTCGTGATCCACGCGCCTCGGCCTCCCAAAGTGCTGGGATTACAGGCGAGCCACCGCGCCCAGCCAATCATATTCATATCAAAACCCTTTACTTGTGCGGTGTCTCACGCCTGTAATACCAGCACTTTGGGAGGCCGAGGTGGGTGAATCATTTGAGGTCAGGGGTTCGAGACCAGCCTGGCCAACATGGTGAAACCCCGTCTCTCCTAAAAATACAAAAATTAGCTAGGCATAGTGGCGAGTGCCTGCAATCCCAGCAACTTGGGAAGCTAAGGTGGAAGAATCGCTTGAACCTGGGAGGCGTCGGTTGCAGTGAGCCAAGATCACGACACTGCACTCCAGCCTGGGCAATTAAGAGAGACTCCATCCGTCTTAATAATAATAAAAGCATTCCTTCTGGTCCTCCATGATGTCCTCTACTTTTTCTTTTCTCCTTATGATGATACCTATTATCTATCTCCACTTGCTCCATGAGGACAGGAATATTTGTCTGTTTATCCCTAAGTTTCTAGAATATTGCACAGCACAGAGTACTCAATAAATATATACGGAATGAGTGAAAAGTGTAGTCGAGGACAGCCTCTCTGAAAAGTTGACAGCGAGGAAAGATGTGAAGTTGGTGAGGGAGTCAGCCCTGAAGGAGGAAGCATGGCCAGGCTGTGCAGGCAGCAGAGAGTCTACTATGGTGGCAGTGGGGCCAACAAGATGGTGAATCATAGAAGAGGGCAGCGAGAGACCAGAGGGCATCAGCTCTTAGGTTATTATCAATACAAGTACTTTGGCTTTACTGAGAATGAGAGGGGAAGCCACTGGAAAGTTTTAGAGCAGAGTGTATTATGATGGAATATGTTTTTAAAAGGATCACACTGGCTTCTCTGTTTAAAATAGACTATAGTGAGTAAGGATAGAAATAGAAAAGTCAGGCCAGGCACAGTGGCTCACGCCTGTAATCCCAGCACTTTGGGAGCCCGAGGCAGGCGGACCACCTGAGGTGGGGAATTAGACACCAGCCTGACCAACATGGAGAAATCCCGTCTCTACTAGAAATAGAAAATTAGCCAGGTGTGGTGGTGCATGCCTGTAATCCCTGCTACTAGGGAGGCTGAGGCAGGAGATCACTTGAACCCAGGAGGCGGAGGTTGTGATGAGCCTAGAATGCACCATTGCACTCCAGCCTGGGCAACAAGAGCAAAACTCCATCTTGAAAAAAAAAAAAA
>NC_045444.1:101749444-101822547 GCF_002776525.5 Piliocolobus tephrosceles
GGGGAGGGGAGGGGAGGGGAGGGGAGGGAAGGGAAGGGAAGGGAAGGGAAAAAGCCATTTAAGAGGCCTTGTAATAACCCAGGAGGGAGATGCCAATTACTTGGCCAGGTTGATGGCAGTACATAGTGGCCAGAGTCTATACACCTGCTAAAGGTAGAGTTGATGAGATTTGCTGACAGATTAAACATGGGGTATGACAGAAAGATGTTTAGGGTGACTTCAAGGTATTTCACAGAAGCAGTGGTTGAATATAGGTCCCATCAACTAGATGTAATGGCTGTGGGAGGCATTCTTGAAGGAATAGAACTAAGTGTTGGGAATCAACACATCTCTTCCAAATTCCCCCAACACACACACATACACACACACACACGTCCCACATCACCTCTGTTGACGAGTGAAGCTACAAAGGTACGGATTAAATTCTAGACCCCAATGTTTAGCCATCCTTTGAATTCAGGCTGCTTGGCAACAGCATTTCTCCACTTTTTTCTATGTGCTTGTTTCCCTAGACTGATAACATTGAGGACCTCCAGCAGTAATAGATATTTAGAGCTAAATGACCCTTTATAAATCATTCTAGCATGGTGCTTACCACACAAAATTGAATTTCCACATCCAATCAAAGATGCCATTGATTGTAATATGCACCATTATTTTTCGCATTGCTAAGAAAGAAAAAGCAGCCATTTGAAATATGATTGATATTTTCTTATTTATCTATGACTTACTTGGACATAGATTTTTAAAAATTCATATACTCTTATGCATATGCAAAAAGGAAAATATAAGCAAAGTAAATTGAAGTATTTCTAAAATGTTTTCCTTTATTAGGTTATTAATTACATTTTATTCAATGTTATAAAGTCCTCACTTATGCAACTAGAGTTAGAACATTATGCCCCAATTAGTATTAAGTTCATCAACTTCATCAATAAATTATAAGAAACATGGATTAGACAAAATAGAAAATAGAAAGTAGAAAATAGGCCAGAAATTAAGGAGAGAAAATAGAAAATAGGTTTTGCCTCTCCTGCTACCAAATTATGTTTAAGTCCAACACCTATTTTAGATCCACCATTAAAACTAGATAGACCAACTTTAGTCAGTTTGGGCTGTAAATAAAGCATGCATAATTGTATAAATGCCTATGGGCCCTGCAACTTCCTTGTATTCAGAGTCAGACTCCTCTGAACACATTTCATTTCAAACCTATATTAGCTTTATAACAAAGTACTCTCAAGTTCAGAAGCTTAAAACCACAAACGTTGATTATCTATTTCTGTGGGTTCCAAGTCCAGGAGTGGTTTACCTGGCTGATTCTGGCTGGGGGCCTCTTGTGAGGTTGCGTTTCACTGTTAGCTAAGGGTGCAGTCTTCTGCAGGATTGACCAGGGCTGGGGAATTTCCTTTCCAGCTCATCCACATGGCTGTTGGCCAGCCTCACGTCCTTGCGGGCTATTGGCTGGAAACCAGTTCCTGGCTACTCGGGCTTCTTCAGAGGGCTGTTCACAAAATGATAGCTGGCTTCTCCTGAGCCAGTGATCCAACAGAGGGAAAGCAAGTGACAGCCTGAGATGGAAGCTGCCCCGTCATTTTCACATTATGTTATGGGGCCCACCAACCAACCCTGCTACAATATGAGATAGAACCACCCAAAGGTGAGAAGATGGAAGATGAGCATTATTGGGGACTATTTTGGAGGCTGGCTCCCACAAATTTAGTTTTTTCAATTTCCATGTTTCACTGCACAATAACTCCCAGTGTACCATCAAGATAATTGACAATATGGTGGGGCCCGATGGCTCATACCTGTAATCCCAGCACTTTGGGAGGTTGAGGTGGGTAGATCATGAGGTCAGGAGCTCGAGACCAGCCTGGGCAACATGGTGAAACCCCATCTCTACTAAAAAAAAAAAAAAAATTAGCTGGGCATGGTGGCATGCACCTATAATCCCAGCTCCTCAGGAGGCTGAGACAGGAGAATTGCTTGAATCCGGGAGACAGAGGTTGCAGTGAGCAGAGATCACGCCACTGCACTTTAGCCTGGGCGACACAGCAAGTCTCCATATTGGGAAAAAAAAAAAGAGAGAGAGAGAGAGAACTGACAATGCAATATTTGCTAAAAGGTTGTTTCACTAATACTTTCTTCAATAAGGAAGCTGGGAGAAAGGACTTCTGCTAAGCTACTGACAGCCATTCTGCATTCAGTGTTGGCACTGTCTGGATCTTGGCAGGTATCATTGGAAAGCCTTTTTTGTGTGTGTGTGTGAAAACTATTTATTTACCTTAATGTTCCCAGAACCAATCTATGTGCAAGACATAGGTATTAGATAAATATTTGCTGAATGAATGAACTTTTCAGATGATCTAATCTAATTTCTTCATTTCAATATTAGCCCATGGTTTCTCAGCCCTTCAAAAACCCTGGCTATCAAATCAATCATAATTCCTACTTACCAGAATTTCCTGGTCATCACTGGCAGAGGGAAAATTATGTAAGGCAAGAAAGAGGTAGGCGTAAGGATGCAACATAATAAGGGTGGAGAACATATCCACCCCCACAGCATTATTGAAAGGTGTTGCAAAGTCCACCTCCACCAAAATATCTTTTCTTTTGATACCAACTGCCACTATGACCTGATCTAAAAATGGGCATTGCCTTTTTAAAAGGAATAAGTACTTTTGAGAAGGGAAGGAAATGAAAGGTTTCTACCCTAGCTTTGCTAATGAATCAGGACTGATCTGACAAGCATCACTTTGAAATTTCGAATGAGTATTGGCCTTAGGGCAATGAGATCAAAATGAACACATTTCAATAAGAACCAAAAAGAGGGAGCATTAGGAAGACACGAGGCCAAGAATGACAAGAGCATAGACCCAGTGTCCCACTGTGCTGCTTTCTCCAAAAGATTGTCAACACATGCTAAAAAGGGATATTTGAATGATTTATAGAGACTCTATTCTGAAGTTTTAGCACATTTTTTATTTTTTATATTTCAATTTTCTAAAATTAGAATGCACCTTAATGTGGAATGTTATACGTCTCCTCAAAAATAAGAACAGAATACCTATTCTCAGCAACAACAAAGATAGAAAAGCAATGGCACACATTAGAATTCCAAAATTCAGTGGTTGCTCCTTTCCAGGCTGAAATTTATGCTCCAGGAGGGTGTCTTTTATTTATTTGTTTATTTAGTGACACAGTGTGACTCTGTTGCCCAGGCTGGAGTGCAGTGGTGCGACCTGGGTTCACTGTAACCTCCACCTTCTGGGTTCAAGTGATTGTCATGCCTCAGCCTCCCAAATAGCTGAGATTACAGGCATGTGCCACCACTTGGAGCTACTTTTTGTATTTTTAGTAGAGGTGGGGTTTTGCCACATTTGCCAGGCTGGTCTTGATCTCCTGAACTGAAGTGATCCTCCTGCCTTGGTCTCCCAAAATGCTGAGATTATGGGCATGAGCCACCGCGCCCAGCCCAGGAGGGTGTCTTTTAATCATTAGTTCTCTGTACCTAATTAGCCCAAGCATCAGACTTCAGAGTAAGAAAAGGCAGTTTCAACTCTACCATGTCCTGGTACTGTGACCTTAGAGCTTCTTCAGGTCTTCATTTTCTGCATCTCAAAAATTGGAGTAGGAAGAGAATGTCCATCTTTGGGTTGTAATGAAAATGATTGATAAGAGCACTTCATTAAGTGGAAGTCATTGTGCAAATGTAGTTGGTTGTCCTTGTCTTTGAAATTCTGAGTTGCTACTGATGCCCCAGGGAACAACCTTTGCCACTCCCTAGTGGTGGTGTGTTCTTCTGAGAGCACAGCTCCTAGAAATAAATCAACCTCCTTCATTACTCTTTGAGGAGATGCTTCTCTGTGGATATGCTTAATATTTTGTGTGGAACAACTGCATGAACACATTGCATAAAGAATACGTGGAGAATAATCTAAGCAAGAAAATGTTGAAGTGTTCTTCTGTGTTTGCACCTTCTTAACCTTCTCCATTTCTCCACCCTTGTTAAAACTAAATGTCCTCAATGGCCACCTTGCCTGCATTTCATTGCCTTGTCTTTAACATCTTTGCAAACATAAAGTTTTTGTGAGAAGGAGCAAGTCTATAAATGAATTTGTGCTATGGACACTTTGATAACTCACATTTATGTTCTGTTAACTGTAGATCCTCTCTCCTTTCTAGCTTGCACCATCCTTAAACATGAAAGTATTTTTTAAATAAAAAATGTTTATTTAAATGTAGCTCTTTATAGATTCCTTTCCCTTTAGTCAACACAAAAGTTTTTCCTGAGGGCAAGAATCATGTTTATTCTCTTTCTCTCTCTCTCTCTCTTTTTTTTTTTCTTTTAGATAGGGTCTTGCTCTGTAGTCCAGGCTGAAGTGCAGTGGCCTACTGCAGCCTCAACCTGGGCTCAAGCAATGCCCCCACCTCAGCCACCTGAGAAACTGGGATTACAGGCGTGCACCCACCAAGCCCAGGTAATTTTGTTTTTCCTAAGGGACAGGGTCTCACTGTGTTGCCCAGGCTGGTCTTGAACTCTTGGGCTCAAGGGATCCTCCCACCTCAGCTTCTCAAAGTACTAGGATTATAGGCCTGAGCCATGGCACCCTTCCTGTTTATTCTTTATTACGTTGATTTAAGAACCCAGTCCTTGCCCCTGTACTCTCCTGCTATTCATATCCATCTGCTATTCATATCCATGCTGAATCAACTCCAAAAGCAAATAAACACATTCTTAAACGCTGATTGAAAACTTGTCATTGGCCATGCACAGTGGCTCATGCCTGTAATCCCAGCACTTTGGGAGGCTGAGGTGGGCGGATCAACCAAGCTTGGGAGTTTGTGACCAGCCTGACCAACATGGAGAAACTCTGTCTCTACTAAAAATACAAAACTAGCCAGGTGTGGTGGTGCATGCCTGTAATCCCAGCTACTAGGGAGGCTGAGGCAGGAGAATCGCTTGAACCTAGGAGGCGGAGGTTTTGGTGAGCCAAGATGCCAAGATTGCACCATTGCACTTCAGCCTGGGCAACAAGAGCAAAACCCTGTCTCAAAAAAGAAAAAAGAAAAAGAAAAGAAAAGAAAACCTAGCATTACAGAGCCAAAGTAAATTATGTTTTATTTAATGAGGGGAAATAAAAGAAAAATATATATATTTTTTAAAAGTATAAAATTATGTTAGGGGGTTTCACAATACTTGAACTTAAAATTTGTATTTATTTATGGTTGACATCCTTTAACATCTAATGATAAAAAATGTGATAATAAATTATACTGATGTTATTCCCAAGTTTTGCTTCTGCTTGAAAGGTCTTCTGACATCCAGGTTTGATAACAAATAGATGCAATATGTGGTCTCTTGGATCTGATATTTAATCTTAATCCTAAACTAGACTGTTTAAAGGAAAGAAGACATATGACAGATGACAACTGTGTTTCATCTTATAATTGAGCATATGGAGTCTTTCTTCTTACTCCTGAAGGGTGACATATTTCCTGCCCCAAGAAAACATCCAAGTATTCTATTATGCTCTATTGTTCCAAGTGATCCAAAATATTTTTCTTTTGCTATTGATTTTTATATGGAGCTTTTCCAGATATTAGATTGAAGATTTTAGTTTAACCTTGTAGACTGAACTTTTCTTTTGAAATGCTTAGGATAGTGGTTCCAAGTTCTGAAAATATGATGTGTTATTAAAGGTTTTATTTTTTATAACTAAATTCTAAGAAAGTACATCTGATTAAATGAATTCATTTATGTAAAGTGTAGAGAACAGTGGCCGGCATGTAGTAGTGATATATAACTTTTAGCTATGTATTTATAATGAACATTGCCATAGCTATACATTTATAATGGGCATATATACATTGCTAGACATCAATATATTTTATTGAGTAAAGTTGTATAAATAAATCCATACAAATTATTTTCCTTAAAACTTAATGCAAATGAGGTTTTTTGAAAATCCTTAAAATATGGAAATTTACTTTCCCAGGTATTCAGCCATGATATATACTTTTAAAATCTATGTATATATTCAATTATTTTACTTTGAAAATTACAAAATCGACATATTGGCAAGCAACCCTAAGATAAAACAACACTGTCACGTGGCGATCACTTTTCAGCCCTCAAGCATGTGGGAAAGGACACAGTTTGCCCACCTTCTCAGAGTTCTTTATGGAAATACAAAGATAGTCTGTATCAGGCTGGAGGTTACTAAGCCTTTACTGGGGCCACTATAGTTTACTAGGGCTGCCATCATATAATACTATATACTGAACAGCTTAAACCAGAGAAATGATTTTCTCACAGTTCTGGAAGCTAGAATTTCAAAATGAAGGAAAGTTTGGTTTCCTCTGGCTTCTCTCTCCTTGGCTGGCAGATGGCTGCCTTCCCCGCTGTGTCCTCACATAACCTTTCCTCTGTGGGGGCACATCCCCAATGACTCTCCCTTTTCTCATAAGGACACCAGTCATTTTGAATTAGGGCCCACCCTCATGACCTCATTTAAACTTAAGTATTTCTTTAAAGTTCCTATCTCTAAATATAGTCACATTATCTCTCCACATAGTACTGGGGGTTAGTATTCAGCATGTGAATTTGGAGGGACACAATGTAGCCCGTAACACAGGCCTTGTTCTACTTTTTTCTAATGTTAATTATACCTTTATTCTTTGGGGGTTTTTTAAATTAAACTTTTTTTTTTTTTTTTTTTTTTTTTTTTGACGGAATCTCCCTCTGTTGTGGAATACAGTGGCACAATCTCAGCTCACTGCAACCTCTACCTCCCAGGTTCAAGTGGTTCTCCTGCCTCAGCCTCCCAAGTAGCTGGGATTACAGGTGCCTGTCACCATGTCCGGCTAATTTTTACTTTTAGTAGGGATGGGGTTTCACCATGTTGGGCAGGCTGGTCTCGAACTCCTGACCTTAGGTAATCCGCCCACCTCACCCTCCCAAAGTGCTGGGATTACAGGCATGAGCCACTGTGCCCAGCCAAATTACACTTTTAAAATAAAGTTTTAATTGAGCTTTTCTTGTTATTAGAAACATAGCCAATCGGAGAACTCAAAATCTAGGATTTTAGAATCAAAGGAACTTACACTTCTGATCTAAAGATCGCTGTATATTACTTAGTAATTTACACACCGGAGTAAGACATGAAGAATACATCTGTGAGGGTCTGGTACCAAAATCCTGAATTTATGCAAGCTAGGTTCTACATAATCAGTTCTAAGTCTCTGGATTTTTTTTATGAATTCTGGCAAAACCAAGTATATATTAGTTACCACTTTTCTAATTTCAGATAATTCCCAAATTTGTATCTTATAGATGAATCGTGCTGTATAAATAATATCTAAAAAGTGTTAATGTAAACCTTTTCAAGAAATTCTATGCGTTATCTCAGTTAGCAACTGACAGACAATTCTTAGATTCCATCTAGACCAGTGGCGTCCACTAGAAATATAATGGGGATGACATATGTAATTTCACTTTATTATTTATTTATTTGAGACAGAGTCTACTCTGTCGCCCAGGCTGGAGTGCAGTGGCACCATCTCAGCTCACTGCAACCTCCACCCTCTGAGTTCAAGTGATTCTCCTGTCTCAGCCTCCCGAGTAGCTGGGATTACAGGCATGTGCCACCATGCCCGGCTAATTTTTGTATTTTTAGTATAGACAGGGTTTTACCACGTTGACCAGGCTGGTCTTGAACTCCTGACCTCAGGCGATCCACCCCCTTCTGCTTCCCAAAGTACTGGGATTACAGGCATGAGCCACCACACCCAGCCGACATATGTAATATTAAATGTTCTAGTAGCCACATTTAAAAACTACAGAGAAAAAAATAAATTACTTTTATAAATATATTGCTTTTAACCCAATATATGCTAAATATTGTCATTTTAACATGTAATCAATTAAATTATTAGAAATATTTTATATTATTACTGTTCTTGTCTAAGTCTTCAGAATGTGGTATTTGTTTTATACTTACAGAACTTCTCAATTCAGGTTAGCCACGTTTCAAAGTGCTCAATAATCACATGTGGCTCATCGATACTATAATACAGTGCAGGTCTAGATAGTTAGTTCAATGGTCAGCGACACATTGTATTAGGTGCAGGTCCATGCTATCCTTTGCTAGTGTGTTTCAGAAACAAGTATATTCATTTACTTTTAAAAATCTTTTAGGGTGTTTTGAGTTACTTCTATAGATTTCAAATCAACTGCCTTCCACAAAAATGACATTGCTTACTCAAATAATAATGTTTGAAAGTAGGATGGCCCAAGATTTGGTTAATTCAAAGCCTTCATAATGGCATAAAAAACCCCAGGCTCTTCTCTTCTTTCTTAAACCTCAAGATTCTCTCTCTTGAGGTCTCTACTAAACCCGTCTCTACTAAAAATACAAAAATAGTCAAAGGATGATTGTGACGGTTACTATAATCATATCCATAGAGGAAAAGGCATTGCTTAAGCTTCTTTCTAAGACTTACGAAAAGTTTTCCCAAAATATCCACCTAATACAAAAAAAGAAAGTAAAGAAGAAACAGAGGAACAAAAAAAGTTAGACATATAGAAAACAAATAGCAAAATGGCATAATTAAATATAACAATAATAACATTAAATGTGGGCCAGGTACAGTGGCTCATGCCTGTAATTCCAGCCCTTGGGAAGGCTGAGATGGGAGGACTGCTTGAGCTCAGGAGTTTGAGAATTAGCCTGGTCAACATACCAAGACCTTGTCTCTACAAAGAATAAAAAATTTAAAAATTAGCTAGGTTGAGGTGGGAGGATTGCTTAAGCCTAGGAATTCAAGTGTGCAGTAAGTTATGATTGTGCCACTGCAGTCTACCCTGAGTGACAGAGTAAGATCCTGTCTCAGAACACCACCACCACCAATAAAAAACATTAAATGTAAATGGACTAAACAATCAAACTAAGAGGCAGATATTGTAAAATTTGTTTTGGTTTGGACAATAAATTATGGTTCACTTAAAAACAATATATTTTTATTTGGTTTTAATGTCATTAATAGGTAAAAACTCATATTGAAACTCTAATTATAATAACATAATTGTAGGACTTTCTCAAGGATAGTTCTAAGGAATTAACACCCACACATTCTTGGAATCAGAAAATTGAAACGCAAGGATATTCAATGAGCCATTGATGGGGATATTGACCTTACCAAAATAACATAGGAGTTGAGGTAGAACACAAAGACTGTGAACTAGGTCCCCAGATCTCTGTGAATGAATGTCTGTGTCTGTGAATTGGAGGTGACGGAGACTAAGAGTAGAGAGTAGTAGAGATAGATCTTTTAAGTGTCTATAGTTAGTGTGTTATCTACTAGTTATTGTATTAGGCACTCAGATAAGCACAGAGAAATAAAATGCAGTCCCTGCCCATAAAGAGGAGTTCAGCATGAAGGAGCAGACAGCTTGTAAAGAAGTAAGTGTGATCCTTTTGCAGTTCATAAGCATGATGTTTGGGTTTTCACATGCATCTGTGAGAAGTACCTTCCTCAAACCCTGTTACAATGGTGGCTCACATCTGTAATCCCAGCACTTTGGGAGGCCAAGATGGGTGGATTTCTTGAGGCCAGCAGTTCGAGACCAGCCTGGCCAACATGGCAAAACCTGTCTCTACTAAAAATACAAACATTAGCTAGCCATGGTGGCCTGCACCCACAATCCCAGCTATTTGGGAGGCTGAGGCACAAGAATCTCTTGAACCCAGGAGACTGAGGTTGCAGTGGGCCGAGATTGTGTCACTGCACTCCAGCCTGGACAACATAGCAAGTCTCCATCTCAAAAACAACAACAAACAAACAAAAAACAATCTTGTTACAACATGAGGACATCAGCACATTACCTGTCTAACATTAAAAAAAGAAAGAAAGGAAGAAAGGAAACAGACAAATGAGTGAAATTCAATGATACAGGTGTTACAATTAAATAAGCTCCTGGATCAAAAAAGGGGAAAGAATCAATCCACCACATGGAGGATACAGCAATCAAGAAAGCCTTTAGAGAGAGAGGTAACATAAGATCTATTTGTTCTTGGATTCATTCTGACATTTTATTTGTAGAAACATTGGTAGTAGGAGTCCAGGTGCTGAGAAAGCTATAACAACTATTAATGCTGATGGTGGCTATTCAGCCAAGTGTGAGATACGATAGAGACTGGAGTTAAGTGGTTGACATAAGTAATCTAGAATAAGAGGCAGAGGCCGGGGGCTGTGGCTCATGCCTGTAATCCCAGCACTTTGGGAGGCTGAGGTGGGTGGATCACTTGAGGCCAGGAGTTCAAGACCAGCCTGGCCAACACGGATAAACCCTGTCTCTACTAAAAGTACAAAAATTAACTGGGTGTGATGGTGTACGTCTGTGGGAGAATCACTTGAACCCGGCAGGCAGAGATTGCAGTGAGCCGATATCGCGCCACTGCATCCAGCCTGGGCAACAGAGTGAAACTTTGTCTAAAAAAAAATAAAAAATTATTTCCTTGAAGAAGCTTTTCCCTCCCCACTGACAGTCCCTAGGTAGATCCCTCTACAATAAGACTACTTTTCTCTTGCATTATCAGATTTCCCTCTTCACTACTGAATCAGTCAGTGTTAGAGACATACAAATGTGAGTATTTATTCTTTCAGATTAAGAAAAAACAAGGCTGAGTGTGGTGGCTCACATCTGTTATCCAAACATTTTGGGAGGCCAAAAGCAGGAGGCTCACTTAAGCCCAGAGTAACACAGTGAGACCTAGTCTTTACAAAAATTAGCCAGATGTGATGGCCTGCATCTGTAGTTCCAACTACTTGCTAAGCTGAGGCAGGAGGATCTTGAGTCCGGGAGGTCAAAGCTGCAGTGAGCTGTGATAGCACCACTGTACTCCAGCCTGGGCAACAGAGTGAGACCCTATGTCAAAAAAACAAAACCAAAATATCAGTAAGCTCCCTGGACCCACTTGTACCACCAGTTACCATGCTATTCTTCTACTCTCCTTTTAGAGTATGGTTCTCATCTGGGGGCAGTTTTTCCCACAGGAGACATTTGGTAACGTCGGAAGACATTTCTGGTTGTCACAACTGGAGTAGGGGTGCTACTGGCATCTAGTGGTAGAAGCCTTGGATGCTGCTAAACATCCTCAAATGTGCACGACGCACCCCCCACCCCGTCCCCCCGCCACACACAACAAAGCATTATCTGCTCCAAAATGTCTATAGTGCTAAGGTTGACAAATCCTGTTTAAGAGCAAAACTCCTTGAAAGTGTCATCTCTATTTCAAATCTCCAATTCCTTCCCTCATTCTGTCTCTCTTTTTTTATTTTTGAGATGGAGTCTTACTCTGTTGCCCAGGCTGGAGTGCAATGGCTCACTGCAACCTCAGTCTCCCAGATGCAAGTGATTCTCATTCCTCAGTCTCCCAAGTAGCTGGGATTACAGGCACACCCTACCACACCCAGCTAATTTTTGCATTTTTAGTAGAGACGGGTTTCACCATATTGGCCAGGCTGGTCTCAGACTCCTGACCTCAATGATCCGCCTGCCTCAGCCTCCGACAGTGCTAGGATTACAGGTGTGAGCCACCATGCTCAGCCCCCTCATTCTCTCTTGAACCTACTCCAGCCAGACCCTCGTCTGTACCACTTCCCCAAATCTGTCCTTGTCAGGATAATCCAACATCTAATGGTCACTCTCAGTCTTCATCAGACTTGACCTGATTTGACTTGACTGCCAAATATTGGCAGTATTTGACACACAGTATCACAGGTATCCAGTGTCCTACACTTAACTCTGTCTTCCCCCCAGGGCTACTACATTTGTATCCTTCCCAATTTCAACTGATGTCAACTTTAGTCTTCCGGTTGTACAAGCGGTCGTCAATGCTCCTTCTCTTCCTCTCACACTTGGCATCCAATTTGTTAACAAATCTTATTGGTCTTCCTTCAAAATATATCTGGCATTTAATTACTTCCTCCAACATCCACTGCTGCCACTCTGGGTCATGCTACCCTCATGTTTCACCTAGTTTCAAGGTCCTGGATTACTGCGAGAGCTTTCGTAGGGATCCCCCTGCTTCCACCCTTGCTCTCATACAACCAGAGTGAGTGTGTGAAAGAGGTAAATTAGATGTCACTCCTTCTCAAAACTCTCCAAGGACTTCCTTTCTCATTCAGAATAAAAGCCAAAGTCTTTACGATGTGCCCATACAGCCTTATCCAACCTGATTGCTGACACTGTGTCCTCCTTCTCCTAGTGAAGTTCCCTCTGTTGCTACCGTACTGCCCTTCCTGACATTCCTCAGACACTACAGCCACACTCCCTATGCACGGCCTTTGCACTTGCTGTTCCCACTGCCTGGAACTTTCTCCTTCAAATACCCTGTGGCTTGTTATCCCCCACCCAGCCCTCCAGTCCTCACTCAAACGTACCTTGTCAGTAAGAAATTCTCTGCCAAGCCTTCTTAAAGGTGCAGCTACCTCTGCCCTGTCCCTCTTTGCTCTATTTTATCCAAAAGGATAAAGTGTCTCCTCATCTGCTGGCTGCAGTGTCTCATGCCTGTAATACTCGTACTTTGGGAGGCCGAGATGGGCAGATCGCTTGAGGAGAGGAGTTCAAGACCAGCCCTGCCAACATGGTGAAACCCTGTCTCTACTAAAACTATAAAAATTAGCCAGGCGTGGTGGCATGCACCTGTAATCCCAGCTACTTGGCAGGAGAATTGCTTGAAGCCAGAGGCAGAGGTTGCAGTGAGCCAAGATCGCGTCACTGCACTCCGGCCTGGGTGATAGAGCAAGACTTGGTCTCAAAAAACCGAAAAACATTAAATGCCTTCCTGAATGAATTTTCTTTCTTTTGCTTTTTTTCTCGCTCAGGTTATCTGTTAGACCTAATTAAGTAAGCTTATCTTCTTCTAGGCTTCAACTATTACTTGAATTTCATTAACTTTCCACATTTATTTATCTCTAACCTCACTTTTATTCCTGAATTTCATTTGTATTGCCAGCAATTTGCTGTATGATTTTAACTGTGTCCACCAATTATCTAGACTTTAAAATCAATATTTAGAAATGCAAACATAATTACCGAACCGCTGACGCTGACCTTAAATTAAAATAAACACATGCCACAACTGTTCTTTCTCTTACATATATTTTTATATTTTGGGTATTGCCTCAGCAGCTACTCGTATGACGAAGCAAAAATGATGGAGTCATCCTTACTTTTTTCTAATATTTCCTATATCTAATTGATCCCTACATCCTGCTAATTGTACCTATTTTGAGTTGTCTCACATAGATCACCTCTTTTCCACCTTCTTATGTGTGAGTGGATGCAAAACCTTCCTAACCAGTTTCTCTACTTCCGACTATTCCAATTCATTCTTTGTATTATTGTCAGCTTTATATTTCCAAACACTTCCAGGACCTTCAAGAAAAATGTTTGAATTTCATAATAGGTCATAAATTAGTTTAATCTTCTGAACCACAATAGAGAGGAATTTTGTACCAAGCTCCTGGGAATCACTTTATATGACAAACTACATCTACTTGAGTGGACAAACCCTTGGAGCAAGTCAGCCCAAGATGGTGCAGCTTTATTAATCCTTCGAGTCCAATAGGAGATCCAAGATTTGGAAGGGAGATGGAGGTATTTCAGAGAAAGTGATGAGTTTACACAAGAAACAAACAACATGGGGCAAAACCAGATTATAACACCTCCAAAGAACTGAAACAATTCATGTACATTAAATATTTTAAGGTATATTAATATGATTTCAGGGTCTTCAAGTTTCCTTTGGGAGGTGTGTGAAGTAAGAAGAAAAGAAATGAAAATGTAATCATTATAGTGTATACACACCCTTTCTGTCTTTCTGAAACAATAATTCTGCAATAAACCATTGGTGAAAGATGCATTCTGATCTTTGTGAGAACATCTCCCTTTTCTAAAACACTAGCTTGCTGGTGACTAGATCTTTGAAGACATACTTTGGTGCCCCGAAAGATACCTGATTAGCCAGACCAAGGGAACCAAGAAGGAGATTACACCTCTATTTTACTCTTACTAGTCTCTTTGCAGTTTGTACTTTCAGTAGACTACCTGTACTTAAATTTGCTTCTTAAAATATGATGAAGACTGCAGAAAAAATACTATGTCCATATTACAGGTAAAGCAACAAAGGTCCCCAAAAGATGGAGTGACTTGGCCAGGATCACAAAGCTAGTAAAAAACTCATTTACTCTTTTTGTAACATGTTAAGTCCTATCAAGTCGGGATTCTAAAACTATGGGAGAATTAATCAAAGTAAATATCTTTATTTTTATTTTTTGAGACAGAGTCTCGCTCTGTAGTGCAGGCTTGTGTGCAGAGGCACTATCTCAGCTCACTGCAACCTCTGCCTCCCAGTTCAAGCGATTCTCCCACCTCAGCCTCTTGAGTAGCTGGGTTTACAGGCACCGCCACCATGCCTGGCTAATTTTTTGTATTTTTTTAGTAGAGACGGTGTTTCACTATGTTGCCAAGGCTGGTCTTGAACTCCTGAGCTCAGGCAGTCCAACTGCCTTGGCCTCCCAAAGTGTTAGGATTACAGGTGTGAGCCACTGTGCCCGACCTACTTTTTGTATTTTATTAGAGACGGGGTTTCACCTGTTGGCCAGGCTGGTCTCGAACTCCTAACCTCAAGTGATCCACTTGCTTCAGTCTGCCAAAGTGCTGGGATTACAGACATGAGCCACCACTCCCAGCCTGTTATTTTTAAAAAAATTTTAAGAGACAGGCTCTTGCTCTGTAGCCCATGCTGAAATGCAGCCGTGCAATCATAGCTCACTGTAACCTCGAACTCCTCCCACCTCAGCCTCTCAAGCAGTTAGGACTGCAGACATGCACTATGTTGCCCAGGCTGGCCTCAAACTCCTGCCCTCAAGTGATTCTCCTATCTCTGCCTCCCAAAGCACTGGGATTACAGGCATGAGACACCGCATCAGGCCCCAGAATAAACATCTGTAAATCAAAGAGTCTGTAATGAAAGAAACTCTACAAAATTAGTTTAGTGCCGTGTTTTCTCTATCAATTTTTTTTTTTTTTTTTTTTTTTTTTGAGACAAAGTCTCGTTCTGTTGCCCAGACTGGAGTGCAGTGGCGTGATCTCGACTCACTGCAAGCTCTGACTCCTGTGTTCCCGCCATTCTCCTGCCTCAGCCTCCAGAGTAGCTGGGACCACAGGCGCCCACCATCACGATCGGCTAATTTTTTTTTTTTTTTTTTTTGAGAGGGAGTCTGGCTTTGTCGCCCAGGCTGGGGTGCAGTGGCGTGATCTCGGCTCACTGCAAGCTCCGCCTCCCGGGTTCCTGCCATTCTCCTGCCTCAGCCTCCCGAGTAGCTGGAACTACAGGCGCCCGCCACCACGTCCGGCTAGTTTTTTGTATTTTTAGTAGAGACGGGGTTTCACCGTGTTAGCCAGGATGGTTTCGATCTCCTGACCTCATGATCCGCCCGCCTCCACCTCCCAAAGTGCTGGGATTACAAGCGTGAGCCACCGCGCCCGGCCTTCATTAATAATTTTTAGTTATACATCATGTGTCTACGTTTTCATTCCATCATGAGCTCCTCGAGGACAGTGCTTAGGTGATATTTATCTCTGTCTTCTGACACTGTATTTCTGCCATCCAGGCAGAAAAGGCTCAATAAAAATGTATTGAATCGAATAAGTATTTGTAATTCACATAACAGACAAATGCCTGATGCCTACGCAACTGTTTATTTCCCCTTATCAATAAATGTTAGCATTGTTTTCTCCTTTCCCTGCTTTCAATTTCCTGTAAGAACCTAATGGTGACTGGCCAAGGAAATTTCCTTTTTAAATTCAAAGTTGGCACACACACTGAAGACACTGTGATAATCTTAATATATTCCTCGTAGGAATGTGAGAAGTGTTCAGAGCAAAGGGTTAACATATTTGGAGGTCAAAAAATTGATTCTAGGCTGGGCGTGGTGGCTTCCGCCTGCAATCCCAGCACTTTGAGAGGCCAAGGCGGGTGGATCACCTAAGGTCAGGAGTTCGAGACCAGTCTAGCCAAAATGGCGAAACCCCAACTCTACTAAAAATACAAAAATCAGCCAGACGTGGTGGTGAGTGCCTGTAGGGCCAGATACTTGGGAGGCTGAGGCAGGAGAATCGCTTGAACCCGGGAGGCAGAGGTTGCAGTGAGCCGAGATCGCGTCACTGCACTCCAGTCTGGGAGACAGAGCAAGACCCTGTCTCAAAACAAAGAAACAGATTTTCTGTTTCGTCCGCCTACAGATGTAGTTTCGTTCTCACGTGCGCGCCTTCCCTCCTCCCCGCCCGCAGGGTCCACGGCCACCATGGCGTATTAGGGGCAGCAGTGCCTGCGGCAGCATTGGCCTTTGCAGCGGCGGCAGCAGCACCAGGCTCTGCAGCGGCACCACCCCCAGCGGCTTAAGCCATGGCGCTTCTCACGGCATTCAGCAGCAGCGTTGCTGTAACCGACAAAGACATCTTCGAATTAAGCACATTCCTCGATTCCAGCAAAGCACCGCAACATGACCGAAATGAGCTTCCTGAGCAGCGAGGTGTTGGTGGGGGACTTGATGTCCCCCTTCGACCAGTCGGGTTTGGGGGCTGAAGAAAGCCTAGGTCTCTTAGATGACTACCTGGAGGTGGCCAAGCACTTCAAACCTCATGGGTTCTCCAGCGACAAGGCTAAAGCGGGCTCCTCCGAATGGCTGGCTGTGGAGGGGTTGGTCAGTCCCTCCAACAACGGCAAGGAGGATGCCTTCTCCGGGACAGACTGGATGTTGGAGAAAATGGATTTGAAGGAGTTCGACTTTGATGCCCTGTTGGGTATGGATGACCTGGAAACCATGCCAGATGACCTTTTGACCATGTTGGATGACACGTGTGATCTCTTTGCCCCCCTAGTCCAGGAGACTAACAAGGAGCCCCCCCAGACGGTGAACCCAATTGGCCATCTCCCAGAAAGTTTAACAAAACCCGACCAGGTTGCCCCCTTCACCTTCTTGCAACCTCTTCCCCTTTCCCCAGGGGTCCTGTCCTCCACTCCAGATCATTCCTTTAGTTTAGAGTTGGGCAGTGAAGATATCACTGAAGGAGATAGGAAGCCAGATTCCACTGCTTATGTTGCCATGATCCCTCTGTGCATAAAGGAGGAAGACACCCCCTCAGATAATGATAGTGGCATCTGTATGAGCCCAGAGTCCTATCTGGGCTCTCCTCAGCATAGCCCCTCTACCAGGGGCTCTCCAAATAGGAGCTTCCCATCTCCAGGTGTTCTTTGTGGCTCTGCCCACCCCAAACCTTACGACCCTCCTGGAGAGAAGATGGTAGAAGCAAAAGTAAAGGGTGAGAAACTGGATAAGAAGCTGAAAAAAATGGAGCAAAACAAGACAGCAGCCACTAGGTACCGCCAGAAAAAGAGGGCGGAGCAGGAGGCTCTCACTGGCGAGTGCAAAGAGCTGGAAAAGAAGAATGAGGCCCTAAAAGAGAGGGCAGATTCCCTGGCCAAGGAGATCCAGTACCTGAAAGATTTGATAGAAGAGGTCCGCAAGGCAAGGGGGAAGAAAAGGGTCCCCTAGTTGAGGGTAGTCAGGAGCGTCAATGTGCTTGTACATAGAGTCTCTGCTGTTGCTGTGTGTTGGAATAAATTATTTTGTAGGGAAAAAAAAAAAAAACAAAGAAACAAGCAAGCAAGCAAACAAACAAACAAAAAACAGGTTGGGCGTGGTGGCTCACTCCTGTAATCCTAGCACTTTGTGAGGCTGAGGCGGGCGGATCACCTGAGGTCAGGAGTTTGAGACCAGCTTGGCCAACATGGCAAAACCCCACGTCTACTAAAAATACAAAAATTAGCCGGGCATCGTGGCGCCTACCTATAATTCCAACTACTAGGGAGGCTGAGGCAGGAGAAGCTCTTAAATCTGGGAGGCTGAGGTTGCAGGTTGCGTGTGACACAGCCGAGATCGCACCATCGCACTCCAGCCAGGGCAACAAGGGCGAAACTCCATCTCAAAACAAAACAAAACAAACAAACAAAAACCAACAAACAGCAACAAACAAAACGGAGGATGGTAGATAACTGTCCAGATACTTTCCAGCTTTGCCGCTATATGAACTATTCCTTTTGTTTAGTTTGTTTTCAGCATGGGTGCTTTGGCACTTTCAGGTACATTCCAGCCTCTGGGAACAGGCTTCCTAGAATAACAGGCGTTTGCCCCAGAGGCCGTGGGGTGGCCTCACTTTGGGGGGCCTGGGTAGATCGTGGCTCCCAAGCCTGAACTTTGGGCTCGCAGGCAGGATCCCTTCCAGCCCAAGCATCCCGCCCAGGCGCGCCAGGCAGAGCCCCGCCCCACCCGGCCGTTCCCTTTCGCCCCGGGGAGCGGATCTTGGGTTTGAAACTGAGCAGAGCAGGGCGCGGAGGCTGGCCGGCGGGCCACGTGACAAGCCCGGAGACAGCTCCGCCCACCCGCTTCCTGAGCCGCACCTCCAGGCCTACCTCCTCCCTTCGCACGTGGTGCGGCGGCCACTGCTTCCTCCAGCTCGCCCCAACCCAGTTCCTGCAGCCATGGCTCCTGGCCAGCTCGGTGAGGCCCTAGCGGAGCGGCGCGGTTCGTGGCCCCCCAAGCTCCTGCCATCGGCGGCGGCGGCGGGACCCTGCACGCAGGCGCGGCGCTGCGGGTCGAAAGCCAGCGTCCCCGCGCCCCAGCCGGGCCCCAGCCTGCGTGGGGTCCGCCTTAGAGCAGGTCGCGGGTGTAGGACTTGAGGAGGCCTGGGCCAGGCCTGCAAACGCTGGGTCCAGGTGCTGGCCTTGCGATTCGAGAGTCTCCTCCCCCAGACCCTCCGAAGGCCTTGCAGACCACAGTGCAAAGTGCTGCGAGTCATGAGAAAAAATGTCTTCTCTTTCAGCCTTATTTAGTGTCTCTGACAAAACCGGCCTTGTGGAATTTGCAAGAAACCTGACCTCTCTTGGTTTGAATCTGGTCGCTTCCGGAGGGACTGCAAAAGCTCTCAGGGATGCTGGTCTAGCAGTCAGGTAAGGCACAGCTAGTTCATCAGAAAGGAATGTGATCACATTAACCAGGAAGTATTGTATTCCAGGCACCAGGAGCTAAATAAATGCCTTACTTACTCCTCCCAGTAGCGCTGTGAGGTTGGTGCAATACTTCTGCACTTTATGGAAGACAAAAATGAGGCTCAGAGAGATTTACTAACTTTTAAGACCCTGGACGACCGGGTGCGTTGGCTGACGCTTGTAATCCCAGCACTTTGGGAGGCCGAAGTGGGCGGATCACTTAGGGTCAGGAGTTCGAGATCAGCCTGGCCAACATGGTGAAACCCCTTCTCTACTTGAAATACAGAAATTAGCTGGTGTGGTGGGACACGCCTGTAATCGCAGCTACTGGGGAGGCTGAGGCAGGAGAATCGCTTGAACCTGGGAGGCAGAGGTTGTGGTGAGCCGAGACTGCACCATTGCACTCCATCCTGGGCGACAGAGAAAGACCCTGGACAACACACTGGAGAGATTTAGCAACTTCTGCACAAGTTGAGTAAGGGAGAACTAGGATTGGAACCCCTGCTGTTCCTGATTTTAGGACCCTAGTCTTAGCCACTTCCTTAAACAGATTAACTTAGGTGGGCCACTTGTTATGCAAGGAAAACTTAAGTTACTTTGGTGATTTAGTAAAACTTGACATCATGAAGATTCCAATCTACCTCCCTTCCCTTAGAATCTCTGGTAACCATATGAAGGTGCAAACCATTCATTCCCACTTTCACAAGCCCTTCATTAGCTGACTAGGCCATGGAAAGAAGGGACTTAGAAATGATTAAGCAGGATGCCATTCCTGACGTCAAGGACTGGCATTCTGGCAGGAGAGGGAGTAAGTCTACTGAAAGGTAGAAAATGAAAAAGACTGTAGGATAGCTATTTAATAAACGACAGTGAGAGTTCGGAGGAACGAGATGCCCACCACTGAAATATATTTTAGAATGAAAGAGGTGAAAGGTATCTGTCTGCTTTTTGTTGTCATGTGGAAAATTTTGCTTCTTGGTTTCTAGATCCATGTAGAGGTAGGTTACTACCTTTTCTTTGTGCAGTTCTCAGCTATGTGAGCAGTACACAGCTTCCCTAAATTTAACAAGATGGTAAGAATGCCTTACTTTGTTAACAAACACATATTTTATATTATCCAATGTCTTTTTGTGTCTTGTCTCTGTGGTTTTCATGGGAAACCTGTGAGAATCATGGCAGGCAAGTTGGCTGTTTGCTCATCAGGAACCGAATGAGAATTTGAAGTCCAGACCTGCGTTCTTTCCATTGGGCCAAACTGGGTCCTCCTGTGGTAATGGAACCTTCTTTGAGCAAAATCCTCATCTGTAGTCTCGTTTTTTCCCCACCAAACTTCGTATGATGGAAACATTTCAGACACAAAAGTAGAAAAGTATAATGATCCCTTGTGTCCTGTATCTGTCACCCACTTTAGGTACCTATCAACTGATTAGTCTTATTTCTGTACCTCTACCCACTCCTCACTTATCTTCATTATGGTCATATCTTCTTTCAAAACTGTAAATGTGAATGTGTTTCTCTTCTACGAAAGGATAAGAAGTTCACCATGAGTGATTTATTTAGAACCCAGCACAGTAAAGTTCATTGAATGAAGTGTAAACAACTTGGAGCATTTGATTTTTCTGCAACAAAGGCCACATTCAGTTGGAGTGGTATTTTATTCAGTTGCAGTGGTATTTTATTCAGTTGCAGTGGTATTTTACATATATAAACTCTTATAGTCCTTGTAACAACCTTTTAGTGTAGGTGCTGTTATCCCCATTTTATAGGTAAGGAAACTAAGCACAACGTAGTTAAGTAACTTGCTTGAGATTACACAGCTAGTAAGAGGCCAAGTTTGTTTTGTTTTTTGTTTTTTTTTGAGATGGAGTTTCGCTCTTGTTGCTCAGGCTGGAGTGCAATGGCACTGTCTCAGCTCACTGCGACGCCTGCCTCCCAGGTTCAGGCAGTTCTCCTGCCTCAGCCTCCCAAGTAGCTGGGATTACAGGTGCCCGCCACCATGCCAGCTAATTTTTTTGTATTTTTGATAGAGACGGAGTTTCACCATGTTGGCCAGGCTGATATCGAGCTCCTGACCTCAAGTGATACACCCGCCTTGGCCTGCTGGGATTACAGGTGTGAGCCACCACACCCGAGGCCAAGATTTTAAAGGGGTGGAAAGGTGTCACGACCAATATTTTTATAAGAGAAGTTAGGTTATAATAAGAGAAAAGCATAACAAATTTATTTAACACAATTTTACATGACACAAGAGCCTTCAGAATGAAGACCCAGAGATAGAGGGAAAACCATCCATTTTTATGTTAAGGTTCAACAACGAACGCACAGAAAGGTAGAAGTATGATTGGACAGCAAGGATATGCTGTATGCTAGTAGACGTAAGGTGGAGAAAGCCAGGAACGCCTGTCTGTCCAGATTCTTCTTGGCGTCTCTAAAATTTCGTCTCCACCCTGCCCTCCAACAGGGTCTCCTGTCCTACTATTGGGCAAGGAGATGAGAGGATTTCTTTATGGCCAGCTCCTAGACAGAAAGCCAGGGGTAAGTTAGAATCATAAGTTTAATTCTTATTATTGGCTTTAGGAAAAGGGGTTCTAGTTTCTGTAACCTGCCCTGGGGAAGAGAAATTCTGGTTTCTGTGACTTCAGGGAAGAATGAAGGGTGAGAGGCAACAGGGCAGGAGAAAGTTACATTTTTTTTTTTTTTTTTTGAGAGTTGCTCTGTCGCCCAGGCTGGAGTGCAGTGGCACAATCATGGCTCATTGCAGCCTCAAACTCCCAGGCTCAGGCAATCCTTCTACTTCAGCCTCCTGAGTAGCTGGGACTACAGGTGCACGCCAGCATGCCTGACTAATTTTTGTATTTTTAATAGAGATGGTTTCACCATGTTGTCCACCTGGTCTTGAACTTCTGGGCTTAAGCAATTATGCCTGCCTTGGCCTTCCAAAGTGCTGGGATTACAGGTATGAGCCACCATGCCTGGACAAGATCTTGGTTCTGGCTGGGCGCAGTGGCTCATGCCTGTAATCCCAGCACTTTGGGAGGCTGAGGCTGGCAGATCATCTGAGGTCAGGAGTTTGAGCCCAGCCTGGCCAACATGGTGAAACTCCATCTCTGCTAAAAATACAGAAAAGAATCAGTCAGGTGTGGTGGTGTGCACCTGTAATCCCAGCTACTCAGGAGGCTGAGGCAGGAGAATTGCTTGAACCCGGGAGGTGGAGGTTGCAGTGAGCTGAGATTCCGCCACTACACTCCAGCCTGGGTGACAGAAAGAAACACTGTCTCAAAAAACAAAACAAAAAAAAAAGATCTTGGTTCTGAGGCTGCTTCTGAGCATATTTTTGGGTAGTGTTATCTACAATCATTTTATCCCAGGAAGTTAACCATTACCTTGTCATGAGGTAAACTGATGGATTTAAATTGGATTTTAATTAGTGAGTATATAGCAGTGAGCATACATAGAATTATTTCCCAAGACTACAGCCATTATGTATAAGTTCTTCAGTTCAAAGGAGTGGCAAGCTTTTTAATTACCCCAAATGTTTAATTCTAGAAATAAATCTACCTTCTCTAAGTTTTAAGTGACTGTCCTCATTTGGAGGAAATGGATTTTATTTCCTGAACCCCAGGAAAAGAAATTTTGAATTTGAAAACATTTATGTCACCAGTTTGTGGATGTTGGAACTATGTGTGTCATTGGTCAAACACCAGTCTTTTGCAAATGGCTCCCCTTAATAGGAGTATCTACCCAGGAAATTCCATATCTTACTGGCAGAACTTGCTGCTTTAAAGTGTTTATTATAGTCTCAACTACTTGGAGGATTACTTAAGCCCAGGAGTTCTAGGCGGCCATGCATTATAGTTGTACCTGTGAATAACCACTGTACTCCAGTCTGGGCAACATAGTGAGATCCCATCTCAAAAAAAGCTATGTATGTTGATTGTAGAAAATTCGAAAGTGTGGAAAACTATAAAGAAGGTAGTAAAAATGAATTGTAATTCTTAACATGTTAATGTATTTTTCTTCTAGCATTTTTATAAGCATGCACTTTATTTCATAGCTGACACAGATGCGGTTTTGCTTCCTGCTTTATTTATGTTAGATGTGGTTTTGCTTCCTGCTTTATGTTTGTTTGTTTATTTATTTATTTATTTATTTATTGAGATGGAGTTTCGCTGTTGTTGCCCAGGTTGAAATGCAGTGGCATGATCTTGGCTCACTACAACCTCCGCCTCCCGGGTTCAAGCGATTTTCCTGCCTCAGCCTCTGGAGTAGCTGGGATTACAGGCATGCACCACTATGCCTGCCTAATTTTGTATTTTTAGTAGAGGTGGGGTTTCACCATGTTGGCCAGGCTGGTCTCGAACTCCTGACCTCAGGTGATCCATCTGCCTTGGCCTCCCAAAGTGCTGGGATTACAGGTATGAGCCACCCCACCCAGCCCCTGCTTTATTTTTTCTTATATATTGTGGACATTTTTACATACCATTACAACTTATGAAGTCTGCCAGAGTGTTCATGGTTACAACTTTCTAGGGGTCAGCTTGGTGATACAGATTAATATTTAAATACAGTCCTTCACTTGACCCTTTGTCACATTGTGTAATTATTTTTTCTAGTTTACTTTTTTTCCCCATGTAAAACTTTTTATTTGACATTTCTGTAATCAGACCTCTCAATCTTTTGTTTAATAATTGCAAAGAATATTATACATACTTAATTTTGCTACATACATGATTTTTTAAATGCTTAAACCTTTGATTCATAAGGAATGTATTTTTGTGTGGTTTTAAACAGTTATTCCAATACCAACATCACTTTATTAAACAGTCTTTTATGTCTTCACTCACTTGATATGCTATCTTCATGTGTTGTTGTTGTTTTTTGAGATTGGAGTCTTGCTCTGTCGTCCAGGCTGGAGTGCAGTGGCATGATCTCGGTTCACTGCAACCTGCATCTCCTGGGTGCAAGTGATTCTCCTGCCTCAGCCTCCAGAGTAGCTGGGATTATAGGTTCCCGCCACCACGCTCGGCTAATTTTTTGTATTTTTTTAGTAGAGATGGGTTTCATCATGTTGGCCAGGCTGGCCTTGAACTCCCCAACTCAGGTGATCCATCTGCCTTGGCCTTCCAAAATGCTGGGTTTACAGCCATGAACCACTGTGCCCAGCCAAGGATATTTCTAATGCTTTTTGTTACATACTGCCAACTTCTCAGTTGTATTTCTTAGTAATATTTAATGAGTGTGGCTTATGATTCAGTTTCTAAATTCTCTGAAAATTATAAAACCAATGCTGTAATAGTTACCATTTATCCCTGAACATACACAACAGTTAGGAAATATATTAAATAACCTTTTTTTTGGAAAGTAAATAGAATTTTACTTAAGAAATCAAGTATAGTGAAAGGCTTAAAAAATCAGAATTTTCTTGTTGAATTCATGCTCAAAATCTCTTGAAATGGAAACAGTAAATGCTTTGAATAGTGTAAAAAAAGAGTTCAGCCACACCAGTAGTACTATTCTGTTTATCTGTTTTTCAGAGATGTCTCCGAGTTGACGGGATTTCCCGAAATGTTGGGGGGACGTGTGAAAACTTTGCATCCTGCAGTCCATGCTGGTAAGTGGTTGGTATCTTTCGTGTAGAACAGTCAGTGGTTTCCAGGAATATTTTAGTTGATAACGTCCTAAAATAAAGGAAGAAAAAGGCTCAAGAGAAATTTACATATAAAGTTAATGTTACAAAGTTGCTGGCAAATTTCATAATACGTTAGAACTGGTTTAAAATCCGGCATGTCTTACACTTGATGAATTCAGATTGTTTTCCTCTGCTTGCTATTAGTCCTCACCTGATGCCTAATTTAGAGGCTGGTATTTCCTGCTCGAGTGGTTGAAGATATTTAGATTTCATAGTATGAAAAGACTTTTAAAATAGTTCAAACTTAGAATGAAGCATCACAATGTAACCGACTTGCAAAAGAATGTTTTTTCAAAGTGCTTTACATTTGTTCATTCACCTGAGAATGAACTATATATAAACCAAAGTGACAAGAAACTGATATCCTAGTTTGTCAGTTGTGGTACAATTTGGTGAATAAAGCTGAATGGCTACACAGATCATCAGACATCCATTGACTTACAGGAATGCATAGACTGTTCTGGAACTATCAACAGTTTTGTAAAATTCCGTTTACTTTTTGATGTTTTATTACTCAAGAAAAGGGGATCAAGAACTGAAGAAAAGATTTTTAAATGTATCCCCCCCCCCTTTTTTTTTTTTTTTTGAGACAGGGTCCCACTCTTGCCCAGGCTGTAGTGCAGTGGTGCGATCACGGCTCACTGTAGCCTCTGCCTGCCTCCCAGGCTCAAGCAGTTCTCCCACCTCAGCCTCCCAAGTAGCTGGGACTAGAGGCATATGCTACCACGACCAACTAATTCTTGTATTTTTTATAGAGAAGGGGTCTCACCTTGTTGCCCAGGCTGGTCTCAAACTCCTGGGCTCAAGCAATCCCCCACCTTAGCCTCCCAAAGTGCTGGTATTACAGGCATGAGCCACTGTGGCCAGCCAAATACATCTGTTAATCCTGATGTTTTTGTTTGATAACTCCTCAACTATATGTTTGATTCTTTAAGAATATTATGCTGGGCATGGTGGCTCTTGCCTGTAGTCCCAGCACTTTGAGAGCTGAGACAGGAGAATTGCTTGAGCCCAGGAGTTTAAGATCACCCTGGGCAACACGGCAACACCCCCCTTCTCTTTAAAAAATTAAAAAGACCAGCTGGGTGTGGTGATGCATGGCTGTAGTCCCAGCTACTTGGGAGGCTGAGGTAGGAGGATCGCTTGAGCCCTGGAGGTTAGGGCTATAGTGAATTGTGATTACGCCACTGCAATCTAGCCTGGGCTATAGAGTGAGACCATCTCAAAAAAAAAAAAAAATTTTGTTTTTAATCAAGAGGATTTAATTTGATTGAAGGCACTATGTTGAAAGAAATTCCTTAATCTTACTTGTTTTTTGAACCTAATACTTTGTTTAACTTTGTTAAATTAGGAATCCTGGCTCGTAATATCCCAGAAGATAATGCTGACATGACCAGACTTGATTTCAATCTTATAAGGTAAAAACCTGAAATTGAACTTTTAACACATTATGACCAATGACAAAGACTGTGCCAAACCTGGTATCCCTGGTTTTTCTTACTCACTATAAACGTTTACTGCCTGCCTTCTGTGTGACTTTGTATGTGTGTAAGCATTTTGGTTTGGCCAGATTTATATAACCATAATACATACTTAAAGTTTTTAGGAAGTTAGAATCTAAATCTTAGTATGTATAGGTTGAGTATCCCCTATCTGAAATGCTTGGGACCCAGAAGTGTCTTGGATTTCAGATTTCTTCAGATTTTGGAATATTTGTGATAACATACCAGTTGAGCATCCCTCAGAAATCCGAAATGCCCCAGTGAGCATTTCCTCCGAGTGTCATGTTGACATGCAAAAAGTTTCAGGTTTTGGAGCATTTCAGATTTTGGAGCGTTTCCGATTTCAGGTTTTCCTATTAGGGATTATCAAATTGCACAACTAACTGAGTTATTTGCATAAAGATACTGGCTGTTTCTCTTAAATATACATAATAGCTTTATTGAGATCTAATCCACATACCGTACAACTCACCAATTTAAAATGTACAAATCAGTGGTTCACAGAGGTTGTGCAACCATTACTGTGTTAGTCTATTCTGCATTGCTATAAAGGAATACTAGAAGCTGGGTAATTTATAAAAATAGGTTTATTTTGGCTCATGGTTCTACAGACGGTACAAGAAGCATGTTGCCAGTGTCAGCTTCTGGTAAGGGCTTCAGGAAGCTTACAGTCACCGTGTAAGGCAGAGGGGGAGCTGGCATATCACATGAGAGAAGAAGCAAGACGGTGGGAGAGGAGGAGTTGCCCGGCTCTTTTACTTTTTAAATTTTATTCTTAATTTAATTTTATTTTATTTTGAGACGGGGTCTCGCTCTGTTGCTCAGGTTGGAGTTCAGTGGCACGACCTTGGCTCACTGCAACCTCTGCCTCTCGCATTCAAGTGATTCTCCTGCCTCAACCTCCTGAGTAGCTGAGATTATAGGCATTTGTCACCACGCCTAGTTCATTTTTACTATTTTTAGTAGAGATGGGGTTTCACCATGTTGGTCAGGCTGGTCTCAGAACTCCTGACCTCAAATGATCCACCCATCTTGGCCTCCCAAAGTGCTGGAGTTAGGTGTGAGCCACCACGCCTGGCCTTCCCGGCTCTTTTAAACAACCAGCTCTACATGAACTCAGAGTGAGGACTCATTATGGGGAGGGCACCAAGCCATTCATAAGGGATCTGCCCTTGTGACCCAGTCACCTCCCACCAGGCCACACCTCCAACGTTGGGGATCACATTTCAAAATGAGATTTGGAGAGGACACACATCCCAAACCATATTAATTGCCACATCCCAGGTTGGTCTTGAACTCCTGACCTCAGGTGATCCGCCCGTCTTGGCCTCCCAGAGTGCTGGGATTACAGGTGTGAGCCACCGTGCCCAGCCCACAAAAGTTTTTAATTTTGATGATGTTGAATTTATTTATTTTTTTGTTGCTTGTGTTAATGGTGTCCTATCTAAGAAACCATTGTCTAATCCTCAGTGATGAGGATTTTTTGTGTGTATTTTCTTTCTTTCTTTTTTTTTTTTTTTTTTGAGATGGAGTTTCCCTCTTGTTGCCCAGTCTGGAGTGCAGTGGTGTGATCTTGGCTCACTGCAACTTCTGCCTCCCGAGTTCAAGCGATTCTCATGCCTCAGCCTCCCAAGTAGCTGGGATTACAGGCGCCCGCTACCACGCCCAGCTAATTGTTTTGTGTTTTCAGTAGAGACGGGGTTTCTCCATGTTGACCAGGCTGGTCTTGAACTTCTGACCTCAGGTGATCTACCCGCCTCGGCCTCCCAAAGTGCTGGAATTACAAACGTGAGCCACTGCACCTGGCCTGTGTATATTTCTTTTAAGAGTTATTTTAGTGTTAACTCTTATACTTCAGTCTTTGTTTCATTTTAAGTCAATTTTTATATACAGACATGAAATAGAAGTCTTACTTTATTTTTTTTGTGGCTGTCCAGTTGTCTCAGCATCGTTTGTTGAAAAGACTGTTCTTTGCCCAATTGAATGGTCTTGGCACCCTTGGTCTGTGTGCCTATTGTTATGCCAGTACTACGCTATTATTACAGGTTGGTAATAAATTTTGAAATCAGCAAGTGTGAGTCGTCCAACTTCCTTTTTCTTATTCAAGAATGGCTTTGACTCTTTGGGGTCCCTTGTATTTCCACATGATTTTTAGAATCAGCTTGTCCATTTCTGCAAAACAACGCAGTTGGAATTTTCATAGGGATTGTGTTGAATCTGTAGATCAATTTGGGAAATGTTGCCATCCTAAGAATATTAAATTTTCCAGTCCGTGAACATGGGGTGTCTTTCTATTCATTTAGATTGTCTTTAATTTCTTTTAACATTGTCTTGTGGAGTAGAATTGTTTTCTTAATTTTTTTCTCATTCATTGCCAATGTATATTTTAATACAATTGAATTTTGTATATTGTTCATATATATCCTGCGGCTTTGCTGAACTTATTTATTAGTGCTAAGAGGTTATTTTTGTGAATTTGGGATTTTCGGTATACTAGATGATATCATCTGCAAATAGAGAGAACTTCACTGCTTTCTTTCCAGTCCTGATGCCTTTTATTTTCTTTTCTTTGCTAATTGCCCTGCCTAGAACTTCTAATAAAGTGTTCAGTAGAAGTGCTAAGAATGGACGTTATTGTTTTGTTCCTTTTTTTAAGACGGAGTTTTGCTCTTGTCACCCGAGTTGGAGTGCAATTGCGTCATCTTGGCTCACTGACCTCCGCCTCCCGGGTTCAAGTGATTCTCCTGCTTCAGCCTCCCAAGTAACTGGGATTACAGGCATGTGCCACCTTGCCCAGCTAATTTTGTATTGTTAGTAGAGACTGGGTTTCTCCATGTTGGTCAGGCTGGTCTTGAACTCCCAACCTCAGGTGATCTCTCAGGCTCCCAGAGTGCTGGGATTACAAGTGTGTGCCACCTTGCCCGACTAATTTGTGTATTGTTAGTAGAGACGGGGTTTCACCATATTGACTAGGCTGGTCTTAGACTTCTGACCTCAGGTGATCCACCTGGCTTGGCCTCCCAAAGTGCTGGGATTACATGTGTGAGCCACCGGCTCGGCCTGTTATTTCTGAGTTTAGGGGAAAAGTATTTAGTCATTCACCATCAAGTATGATGTTAGCTTTGGGTTTTTCTTACACTTTGTCATGTTCAGTAAGTTCCCTTCTATTTTTAATTAGTTGAGTATTTTTATATGAATAGCTGTTGAATTTTGTCAAGTCCTTTTTGTACATCTATTGAGATGATCAGGTGGTTTTTCCATTTTTCTAGATGCAGTTTGTTAGTGTTTTGTTGAGGGTTTTTGTGTGAAGGTACATACCTAAGAGATACTGGTCTCTAGTTTTCTTGTGACATTTGGCTGGTTTTATTAGGAGGGCAGTAGACTTAATAAAGATGAGCTGCAAAGTGTTTCCTCTCCTCTTCTGTTCTGTTTTTTGTTTTTAATTAGTTGTTTTCCAGTTAGGCTTGTTTCGCTAGGGAGCCTGCCCCCAGAGCTCCTCGCACTACAGGCCTAGGAGTGGAACTGTACTTCACTGATTGTTAATTTTAGATTACTTCTGTATTTTCAATTATTCTTTTGGCATTCCTGTTACCATCATTTTTATGACCTCCCTGAAGGCAAAACAAATGTTTCACCCTTGTAATGCTCTGATATTTTTCATCATTGTACCAATCCATTGGAAAAAGAATCTAAATTCTAATGTTCTGAATAATAGTGATCACATTTCAAAATGCGGATGTCTGTAATCTTGTACTTTATACTTTTATTAAAATGTTTTATAAATTTTTGATGGCTTGGTGGTTCGGGGTAGCTAAGGTTACGCAAGCAGCAGCCTTGCAGTGTGAAGTGGAGGGAGTACTGTGTATCCAGATTCAGAGAGCACCTGCTGGCTAAATTCCCTCTGCTCGACCCCAGCAGGACACCCTGACTTTTTAACATACTCGTTAGAACTCTAAAATGTCAGGCTCACAGTTTATATTTTAGTTCTGTATGGCTTTTGGTTACGTTAATAGTACTGACTTGTTTTTTTCCTAGATAGCTGTAAACCACGAGTGGAGTTTTTAATGACGCCAGATTGGTCTTTGTTTTAGAGTTGTTGCCTGCAATCTCTATCCCTTTGTGAAGACAGTGGCTTCTCCAGGTGTAACTGTTGAGGAGGCTGTGGAGCAAATTGACATTGGTAAGTCAGAAAAACCATTTTAGAAGACTGAGAGAGGAGAGAATTATTTAAGTTTTAGTGAGATTTCATCTTGACTTTCATTACTGAGGAAATAGAAAGAAAATAGCTACTTCTGGATTGTGTTTTGGGGTTACTATAATTCATTTATATTTTCTTTTTTTATTTTTTTTGAGACAGAGTCTGGCTCTGTCGCCCAGGCTGGAGTGCAGTGGCACGATCTCGGCTTACTGCAAGCTCCGCCTCCTGGGTTCACGCCATTCTCCTGCCTCAGTCCCCCGAGTAGCTGGAATTATAGGCGCCTGCCAGCATGCCCGGCTAATGTTTTGTAGTTTGTTTAGTAGAAATGGGGTTTCACCGTGTTAGCCAGGATGGTCTCGATCTCCTGACCTTGTGATCCACCTGCCTTGGCCTCCCAAAGTGCTGGGATTACAGGCATGAGCCACCGCGTCCGGTCTCATTTATTATTTTCTAAGCTATTTTTTGTGTGCAGAGATTCATCTGGGTTATTTTCCTGATTTTTTCTCTCTCTTTTTTTTTTTTTTTTGAGACAGAGTCTTGCTCTGTCACCCAGGCTAGAGTGCAGTGGCGTAATTTCGGCTCACTGCAACCTCTGCCTCCCAGGCTCAAGTGATTATCCTGCCTCAGCCTCCTGAGTAGCTGGGATTACAAGCGCACACCACTAAGCCCACCTAATTTTTTTTTATTTTTAGTAGAGACGGGGTTTTGCCATGTTGGCCAGGCTGGTCTCGAACTCCTGACCTCAGGTGATCCATCTGCCTCAGCCTCCCAAAGTGCTGGGATTCCAGGCGTGAGCCACCATGCCCAGCTTATTTTCCTGATTTTTAAGTCAAGAATTAAAATGGAAGTACATGCACAATGACTTTATTTGAAAGAGGTTCATAAGCTGATAGGGACATACAAAAATCAATAAGTCTTTTGTTCTTCAAAGGTGGAGTAACCTTACTGAGAGCTGCGGCCAAAAACCATGCTCGAGTGACAGTAGTGTGTGAACCAGAGGACTATGTGGCGGTGTCCACGGAGATGCAGAGCTCCGAGAATAAGGACACCTCCTTGGAGACTAGACGCCAGTTAGCTTTGAAGGTGGGATGCACTTTCATGATATTGTGAGTTATATCCATGGAGTGCAGCATTTGCCAGACCAGGCAGTATTCAATTCTTGGTAGATTGCATCACCTACCAAAGGTCTGTGTGGGGTTGCTGTCCTTTTGTTAAAAATTGAGAGACCAGCTATTACAGAGGTAATCTGTCACAAAGATTGAAAGAGGGCCGGCGCGGTGGTTCACACCTGTAATCCCAGCACTTTGGGAGGCCGAGGCTGGCAGATCGCCTGAGATCAGGAGTTCGAGACCAGCCTGGCCAACGTGATGAAACCCCGTCTCTACTAAAAAGACAAAAATTATCTGGGTGTGGTGGTGTATGCCTGTAATCCCAGCTACTCTGGAGACTGAGGCAGGAGAATCGCTTGAACCCAGGAGGCGGAAGTTGCAGTGAGCTGAGATCACACCACTGCACTCTAGCCTGGGTGGCAGAGTGAGACTTTGTCTCAAAAAAAAAAAAAAAAAAGATTGAAAGAGAATTGGAAAGGGGTAATTTGTTGGGCCGTTCATTGCTTTGGTGTCATCATGTTGTGCAGCCACCACATAGCACTGAATGGTGAGGAGATCTTGTTTGCTGTGGACCTAGAAAACCATCTTGTCCCCGCTTTGGAAAGTGCTGCTAGTGTCTCACAAAACTTACGCTTTTTGTAGGCATTCACTCATACGGCACAATATGATGAAGCAATTTCAGATTATTTCAGGAAACAGTACAGCAAAGGCATATCTCAGATGCCCTTGCGGTATGGAATGAACCCTCATCAGACCCCTGCCCAGCTGTACACACTGAAGCCCAAGCTTCCCATCACAGGTAAAGAAAGCCTGAGCGTTCTGTGGCATGGTTTGCTGTGTCTGGAGAGTGTGTGTTTCTCTGTATTGCATCTGATGTGGTTCACATTCAGAAGATGATACGTTCCATAATGCCTCTTGTAGCCATCTGATAACCATCTGGTTGGAGATGCCATTTGGACTGAAGAGCACAGAAGTTGAGTAGTCTGGAGTTCTGAAAAGGTGTCATGGGGGAGATGGAGATTGGAATGTCTCTGCCATGTGGATGTTTTTGAAGACATGGGACAGGATGGGATGGCCTAGATTTTATAGAGAAGAGGGTCAAGAATGAGCTTTGGGTAAAGGCTTGGTAGGTATACTGTGGAGGAACCAGCAGAAGAAAACCTGTGAAATTCCTGTTGCTGACTCTTGAGGAGCAAGTTTTCTAAGCCCTTTAGGTTTCCCCAGACATTACTGAAGAAACTGCAGCCTCTGGAAGAAGTCTGACTTTTCTCCAAGGTCTGCTTTGTGGCGAGCCAGTGCTGGGGGTTGGTGCTGGGTATGGAAGGAGCCTGATGACCACTGGCAGGTTTGCTTCCAAGGAGCCATTTGCTGAGAGGGACAGCTGCAATGCTGGATGCTGACTTCTGCTCTGGCATTAGGATATAGCCTCTCCTCCAGGAAGGACCCAGTATTTGATGAAGTAACATAAACCATCAAGTGCTCAGGAATTTGAATTGTTTTGGAGACCTAAATGTGGTGATGGTCTGGCACAGAGCAGTTGTGCATTTGAGAACAGAAAAGGGACTGTTTGTTTTGCAAATGTTGTAAGAAGCAGTTTCCTTGGAATGTTGGAGTTAGAAGCCCAATTGAAATAGGCCAAAGTAGAAATGTGAATGTTAAGAACTAACAATGTTAAAGAGGTTTCTTTGAACAGAGAAAGTAGGACTTTCATGGGTTTGTAGAGTTTAGAGAGAGTTTTTAGATTTGTGTCCTGTTCTGTTCCAAAGGTAGGCTGTGAGAGCCTGTCCTGCTCTGGTACAAGGGAGAGTGGGGGCAGGGACAGAGGTGAGAGTCCCAGGCATGGAGGCCTTGGAATCCCAAGTGCTGCTGGGGTAGCTGGTCTTGGCTGAGAGCAAGGGCAGCCTCCTTCCTGCCTGGGGCGGTCAGCATTTGCTGGGGGGATGGAACTTGGGCTTCCTTTCTCTGTCACCAGCTGAGAGAGCGATGGGGAGGGGAGCAGCGTGCCAGGTGGGAGGAGAATCTGAAATAGTCTTCATGTTTGCCATGTTCTATCGTTCTGCCTCAGATAGATTTTTTTTTTTTTTTTAATTAAGATGACGGAGTCTCGCTCTATCACCCAGGCTGGAGTGCAGTGGCGCAATCTCTGGTTCAAGTGATTCTCCTGCCTCAGCCTCCTGAGTAGCTGGGATTACAGGTGTGCACCACCATGCCTGGCTAGTTCTATTTTTAGTAGAGACGGGGTTTCACCATGTTGGCCAGGCTGGTCTCAGACTCTTGACCTCAAATTATCTGCCCGCCTCAGCCTCCCAGAGTGCTGGTATTACAGGCGTGAGTCTCCACACCTGGCCTTAGATACATTTTGACACTAATACCTCCCAAGTCCCCATAGACACCTGTGAAGTCCCCTAGACTGAAGTAATCTAAGTAATTTGTTTTCTCTCTTGGCCCTTCTGCGCTTCACAGCACAGTAATCTTTTAAAAATGGAAATCGGATGATGTGAGACCCTACTGAAAACCATTCCTTGGCTTTTCTTAAGCACCTTGCCCTGCCTCACAAACCCTGTGCTGCCTGCCTGCCACCTGTCTGCCGCCTCTACAGCTCTCCCTGCCCTGGCTCCTAGCCCCTCCGCCCTGTGCCTCCAGTGGGCCCAGCTCCTTCTAATCCAGAGCCTCTGGGGCCTTGTCCCCTTCACCCAGAATTCTTCCCTCTGCCCTTCACGATCCTGGTTTCTTGTTACTCAGTCCTCACCTCCTCAGAGAAGCGTTCTCTGACCATTTAGACCAAAGTAACCGCCCATCATACTTTCATCCCGTCACCCTGTTTTGCTGCAAGTGTTTCTGTTTATTCCGTTCTAGTTGTCTTTCCCCATTAGGATGGCAGCTTTTTTTTTTTTGAGATGAAGTTTCACTCTTTTTGCCCAGACTGGAGCTCAGTGGTGCTGTCTTGGCTTACCGCAACCTCCGCCTCCCAGGTTCAAATGATTCTCCTGCCTTAGCCTCCCGAGTAGCTGGGAATACAGGCACCTGCCACCACAACCGGCTATTTTTGTATTTTAGTAGAGATAGGGTTTCACCATGTTGGCCGGCTGGGCTTGAGCTCCTGACCTCAGGTGATCTGCCTGCCTCGGCCTCCCAAAGTGCTGGGATTACAGGCATGAGCCACAGCGCCCGGCCAGGATGTCAGCTTCTGAGAGCAGAAGCTGCATCTGTTTTTGTTTGTTGCTGAATCCCCAGGGCTTAGAAGACTGCTTGGCACATTCCCTAAATGTTTACTGAATGAACAATTAGAAACCTGACATTTTGCACAAATTTTTCCTTCTAGGACTTATTGAAACCGATTTGTCTGCTGTTATATCTGAGCTATTTCCTGCTTGTAGTTTATATTCTCCATTAAGATTCTGAGGCAAAAAAAAATCCCTATGTACTGTCAATTCTTACACTTTTCATTTTCCAAAGCATTTTCAGTGGACTGTATAAAAGCCTTCATTGTTCCTTAGACTGTATGTGTGTTTCTTTTGAAGTTTAAAGTATTATTTGTGGTAAACATGGCAGAGGTGGCCCTGGACACATAAATAAGCGTTTCTTGTGTGAGATTCCCAGGGTTTCTCCCCAACATGGACTTATTTCCACAGCAGAAAAGGCAGTTTGCCTTTTCATATGGTTTGAGTATTTGGCAGCGATGTTATTACAAAGTGTACAGTTGTGTTTGTATCTAAAACAAAATTGAAGTAAGAACAAAGATGGGGTTGTATGAGTATGTGTATGTGTCTGAGATTTTAATGACTGGTTTGCTTATGTTTGGAAACTCGAAGATTCCTATCTATTTTAGCTATTTACTAGATTAAGCAACTTTCATCATTTCTCTGTTGTACTTTCTATTTCAGTTATTAATGTCTTGGAAAATTTGATATTTGAAGGGGAACCAGATACCCTTTTTTTTTTTTTTTTTTTTTTGAGGCAGAGTCTTGCTCTGTTGCCCAGGCTGGAGTGCGGTGGCATGATCTCGGCTCACACAAAGTCTGCCTCCCAGGTTCAAGCGATTCTCCTGCCTCAGCCTCCTGAGTAGTTGGGATTATAGGCATGTACCACCACGCCTAGCTAATTTGCATATTTTTAGTAGAGATGGGGTTTCACCATGTTGGCCAGGCCAGTCTGAAACTCCCAACCTCAGATGATCCACCTCCCAAAGTGCTGGGATTACAGGCATGAGCCACCACACCCATCCAGATACTCTTAACTATGAGATGTTTCAGAAACCAAAAGTTTCTCCCACTTACCAACCTTAGCCTAAACCATCTGAGGAGTGGGAGGGAGATGGGGTAGACTTACATATGGTGTTTTGTTTTATTATGCGTGTTGTATGCCTTAGGGGATATTTTACTTTTATTGTTTACTATTTATTGCCTAGTTTGTTTCTTCTGTGCCTCTCCCATAAATTTCATGAGGACAGTGATTTTATTTGACTTGATTTTTGGTTGGGGGAATTATTTTTTCAAGTTCTTTTTAAAATGGGCTTTATTTTTTTAGAGTAGTTAACAGGTTTACAGAAAAAATACACAGTGATTATAGGGAATTTCCATATACCCCCTCCTCCCCATAGTTTCTCCTATTAACGTCATGCATTAGTGTGGTTCATTTGTTACATTTGATGAACTGATTTTGATTTCAGCATTATTAACTAAGGTTCATAGTTTAACATTTGTTCTTTGTGTTGTGCATTCATGTATTTGGAAAAATGCATAGTGGTATGCATCCCCCATTACAGTATCACGCACAATCATTTCAATGCCCTAAAACTCCTCCTCATCCCCTCTTTCCCTTCTCCCCAACCCTTTGCAACCACTGTCATCTTTTTCTCTTTTCTTTGAATGGAGTCTTGCTATGTTGTCTGAGCTGATTTTGATCGCCTGGGACTCAAGCAATCCTCCTGCCTCGGCATCTTAAGTAGTTGGGATTACAGGCATGCGCCACCATGCCCAGCTATTTTTACTGACTCTGTACCCATTTCCAGAATGTCAAATAGTTGGGATCATACAGTATGGAGCCCTTTAGACACTTTCACTGAACAACATGCATTAAGTTTCTTCCATGTCTTTTTGTGGCTTGGTAGCCTAATGCTGAGTAATATTTCATTGTGTATGAATGTACCACATTTTATCCATGGACATACTGAAGGGCATCAAAACTTCCAAAACTACTAAAAAGGGCAGTTTTGGTAGTTTATGAACAAAATTGCTATAATTGTTTGTGTGAAAGTTTTCAACTCATTTTGATAAATACCTAATATTTTCTTTTATTGTATACTATTTATTGCCTATTTTTTATTTGTCTCCCAGTAAGCTCCGTAGGGACAGTGACTTTTTTTTTAAGAGGGTTGCAGGGATGGTTTTTTTCACTGATGTATCCTGAATACCTAGAACAGTGCTTAACATCGTAGTAGGCATTCAGTAAACATTTGGCAGGGTCTTTAAAAACTAGTAAATACTTGGCAAGGTCTTTAAAAACTATCTTAACCCATGAAGGACATGAAATTGTACTTTTTCATTTTTTTGAGACGGAGTCTTGCTCTCTTTGCCCAAGCTGGAGTGCAATGGCGTGATTTCGGCTCACTACAACCTCTGCCTCCCAGGTTCAAGCGATTCTCCTGCCTCAGCCTCCCAAGTTGCTGAGATTACAGGCACCTGCCACCACACCCAGCTAATTTTTGTATTTTTAGTAGAGACAGGGTTTCACCATGTTGGCCAGGCTGATCTCAAATTCCTGACCTCCTGATCCGCCCATCTCGGCCTCCCAAAGTGCTGAGGTTATAGGCGTGAGCCATTGTACCTGGTTCATTTTTGTTTTTAATTAGTGCTGGCCCACCATTTCTTTCTGTGTGCCGAGCTTCTTATGTTTATTCACAGGAGATACTAGCTCCTAAAAAAATCTGCCAATGGTAAGACACTAGGTAATGGAAAACTCTGAAGTTGCAGTCTCCTTTTAACTACAGTTCCGCTTTAGGCAGAGTCTGCTGAGTTTGCCATCAAAGAAGGAAAAAAACCAAATTATTTCTTCTCTTCTTCTTCCACCCACAGCTGTTGCTTTAGCTTGTAATATAATTTCTTAAATCTATAGGGTTTATGACTTAAATTTTGTACCGTCTCTGTAATTACCTCAATTGTTAAATCTTAGCTCTGTATTTACATGAATTCCTGACTGATCACTAGTCTTGTCATAGTTTCTCCCATCCCTACATCTCTATTGTGTATTTTTTTCTAGACTGGCTGGTTCTGGTCCTCCAGTCGCGCGCGTGTGTGTGTGTGTGTGTGTGTCTGTGTTCATGTACATGTGCATTTTTTTTTTTAAAGAGTGGGTTCAGGCTCAGTTGCTTTGTTCTTTATCATCAAGATTTTATGTTTGTGTGTATCTCTTTGGCTTTTAATTATACTTAAAACGTTTGTTTAGCCATGTTTTTTTTTTTGAGAAGTGTGCATACATCTGACCTCACTGATCCTGTTTAGTAATGTGCATGTATATTTTTACATTCAGTTCTAAATGGAGCCCCTGGATTTATAAACTTGTGCGATGCTTTGAACGCCTGGCAACTGGTGAAGGAACTCAAGGAGGCATTAGGTATTCCAGCCGCTGCCTCTTTCAAACATGTCAGTCCAGCAGGTAAAGCTCTGCGCTCTGGAACGTTCCAGAATTGTTCGAAAGGCATTTCTTCTTAAATTGTTTTGAATATTAACAAGTTCTAATGTGAATATAGACATTCTATGAAATCTGAAAGTCATCTGTTGATAACATTATCAGTGTAACAATATAAAATCTAATAAACACACCCACAGAATTGTGTAATATTGTCAGATAGGAAAATAAGGCAGGAATCTGCGGGGTGGAACCATAGAAGTTTAGAAAATAAAAGTGAAATATCCTAATGCAGTAGACTAAGTCTTTTCCCACATCTTTGAAAATGTCACGGAGTAAACATAAAGAAGAAGTTCTTAAGACTGTTTATCTGAAACTTCTTATAGTCATTGTATAAGATACTTTGCTTCTGTGTTTAAATCATTATTTCTGCAATCGAGTTGTCTATACACCACATCTTGCTGACAGTCCAGCACAGGATTTGTTTTCAGATGTTTATTGGATGTTAAAGTGATGTGAGTGGGGAAGAAATAAATGATGTGTGATATCAAAGTGATATCAAGCAGAACAGAGAAAGAGTGAGACAGTAATGAAGTAAACCAGCTTCACCTACACACTGGGTACTGTCAGGCTTCAGTGGCTCTGTGGTTTCGAAGGGCAGAGAGGAGATTTCCCTCACACTGCTCCCACAACCATAGTTTTAGTGTTTAATTATCTGGCTAAATAGATTTCTGTTTAATTTAGCACAGGCACTAGAAAATATGCTGTATAGACTGGATGTTAAGAAAAATGTCTTGATTTAGGAGTTGACAGGTAGTAACTTTAGCTTTCTTAGTTTATGATTTTACTATTTTCTAACCAGGTGCTGCTGTTGGAATTCCACTCAGTGAAGATGAGGCCAAAGTCTGCATGGTCTATGATCTCTATAAAACCCTCACACCCATCTCAACGGCATATGCAAGAGCAAGAGGTCAGACTCATAGGGCTTTTGATTTGGAGGAGAAGGAAAAAGCAATGTTTTATCCTGAATAGAATAAAAAGGATAGAATAAAGAAAAAATAGATAGATATTCTATGTAATATATAGATGAAATTAAGGACTTCTATCTCTATATAAATATATAGTTATTTTATGTAATATAGTTTGATTAAAGTAAAATACCCTTTCATTATAGGATTTCCAATGTTTTACCAATTTTTTTTTTTTTTTTGAGACGGAGTCTGGCTCTGTCGCCCAGGCTGGAGTGCAGTGGCCGGATCTCAGCTCACTGCAAGCTCCGCCTCCCAGGTTCACGCCATTCTCCTGCCTCAGCCTCCTGAGTAGCTGGGACTACAGGCGCCCGCCACCTCGCCCGGCTCGTTTTTTGTATTTTTTGGTAGAGACGGGGTTTCACCGTGTTAGCCAGGATGGTCTCGATCTCCTGACCTCGTGATCCGCCCGTCTCGGCCTCCCAAAGTGCTGGGATTACAGGCTTGAGCCACCGCGCCCGGTCGCAATGTTTTAAGATGTTTACAGTTTCCAATGTTTTAAGAGTGATTATATGAGTGTCTCAAAAGACATTTGTTTATAAAAGTATGTTAGTATTTTAATATAGTAAATGGAAACACAATTGGAATTTGGTGAATGTAATTTTGCTAATTTAGGCTATCGAATGTGTTTGTTACTGTTTAATATGTGACCAAAATTGAAATTATAAAAAGCTTTTTTTTTTTTTTTTTTTTTTTTTTTAGGCCAATTTTTGCTCTGTTTCCCAGGCTGGAGTGCAGTGGCATGATCTTGGCTCACTGCAACCTCCGCCTCCTGGGTTCAAGCAATTCTCCTGCCTCAGTGTCCTGAGTAGCTGGGATTACAGGTGCATGCCACCACGCCTGGCTAATTTTTTTGTATTTTTAGTAGAGACGTGATTTCACTGTGTTGGCTAGGCTGGTCTCGAGCTCCTGACCTCAGGTGATTTACCTGCCTCAGCCTCCCAAAGTGCTGGGGTTACAGGTGTGATGTATGGCTCTTCTGACTTTACTAAATTTGGTTAGAGTCATGTTTTATCAGAGACATTTACTTGTTGAATTTAATAACCTGTGAATATTACTTTAATATTTGTGAAAGTTCTTGAGAAACTATTATCATAGTTTATCATCTGCAGCAGCGGTCAGCAACTTCAGCTGAATCCAGCCTGCCACCTGTTTTTGTGAATATAGTTTATATATTAACTGGTTCTTCACAGAAAAAGTTTTCTGAGTGTCACTCTAGAGGGTAAAATTAAAGAATATTTTCTTACTGGTTATTTCAGTTCAATGACTTATCGATCTGTTAAAATCTTATGTAAACAGTAAGGTTAGCTTTAGAGAAATGAATTTTCCACGACAGTGGAGAATTTTATTTTTCTATGTCAGGATACTTTGTGATAAATACCTCATTTTACTTTTATTTACAGGGGCTGATAGGATGTCTTCATTTGGTGATTTTGTTGGATTGTCCGATGTTTGTGATGTACCAACTGCAAAAATTATTTCCAGAGAAGTTAGTGGATATTCATGTATCTTAATCTGTGTGTAATTGAATAAAGCTTTATTTGTTCATATTGTTCACTGAAACCATACTATAATATTTATATTTATATCTTTAAATTAGTTAAGTTTATCATTTCATGTTCATATTTTAAATAGAACATGAATCTTAAATTGTTAATTTTGAAATGTAGTGAATTATTGTTTCAAATGGACATTTGGCTGTTATGATCATGTTTTTAACCTGTATATTTATTTTAAATTCTTTCATTGTCTTCATGTTATTGTTTCTGAAGAGCAGAAGTTGTAATCTTAGGTGGTGATGCGATAATGAATCTTATTGTACAATGGGAAAAAAATAGAAACTACATTAATAAACTTACTCCATCAGTTGAATACCAAACAGGTATTCCAGACAGGTGGGGGTACTGGTGGCAGTAGGAAGACAGGAAGAAAAGAAAAAAAGGTTGAATAGCTCAGAAAGGGAAAAAAATAGTCAGAAGTGAAGGCGAAGGAGCATGTGGCTTGGCGGTATTCTGTTGCTTTAGGATTCTTTCCATGGCTACTGCCATCCCTGGGTTACAGGTTACAGAAGGGCTATGGCGTTTGTACCTTTCGTCATGTTAAATCTCTGATTTAATCTGGTCTTGCTGTTAAGGAAAACGCCTGCCGGAAGAGGTCATTTAACCATGTACTAGCAGAGTCAGGACTAGAATGTGCTCTTATTCATTCAAAACACTTCCTGAAGAAATATTTCCTTCTGAGGTACATGCATTAGAGCACATCACTCATATTTTCTTAGTTTAAACTGAAAGGAACAAAAACTTGGAAAGGACAGAAAGTTAGGATCTGCGATACAGAAAGCCGTATTCTGACATAGATTTCTCTTTTTCAAGTATAGCATTAGCATTGTCTGTTGGAGGCAGAAACCAGAATATGCTGCCGTGTTATTTAAGGCTGATAATTGCTGCTAGATTTTTTTAAGAGGTGTTCTCTGATTTTTAAAAATAGAAATTAAAATTTAATATTTTTGCAGGTATCTGATGGTATAATTGCCCCAGGATATGAAGAAGAAGCTTTGACAATACTTTCCAAAAAGAAAAATGGAAATTACTGTGTCCTTCAGGTGAGTGCAATTCATGTTTGAAGCAGTAATTTGCACTTTTATTCTGTGTCTCTTCCCCCCTTGTTTAATCTTTCCTTTATACTCATACCCTTCTAGTTTATCCTTATTATGGTTTCTTTTCCCCTAATCCTGCATTAAAAAAATATACTATTAACTTGGGGGTTTGAGATGAGGGTAGCTTTCTTACCCTCAATTTTAACTTTTTGCTGGTTGAGATGGCTCATGCCTGTAGTTTCAGCCACTTGAGAGGCTGATGTGGGAGGATGGCTTGAGGCCAGGAATTGGAGGCTGTATTGTGGTACTGTGATGCCTGTGAATAACGACTGCACTCCAGCCTTGGCAGTGTAGTAAGACCATGTCTCTAAAATACTAATAATAATAACAATATTTAATGGAAAGTCTGTCCATCCTTCTGTTACCTTTTGAAAAAATAACTAATATTTTAAATTTCTTACTTATCTTTCCTGAAATAGTCTGTATATTCAGCAAATGTTTGCATGTGCATTTCTTTTTCTATTTTCCTATTGACACAAGTGCACCCTGCTTCACCTTCTTGGAAGTTTGTCCTGTATCTGTGTATTTTAACTTACGTAGACAGTCACCAATCTTTAGCTACTACAAATACCCCCGCAGTGAATGACCTGGAAAAGTCCTGAGAGTGAAATGAAGGCTTTAAAACAAGCTATATGTGTATTGATAAGCTTGATCGATACTGCCCCTTTCAGATGTTGTAGGCAAATTCATTGTCCTAACTGAAATATATAAGGATGCCTGTGTCCCAACACTTTTGCCAGCATTGTGATTTTATACTTTTAAAAAGTGTCTGCAATTAGAAAATGGCATCTCAATGTAGTTTTAACATTGTGTGTGGTATAAGCATCTTTTCATGTTTGAATGTTTTTATTCTTTTTATGAACTGTCTTTCCATATTCTTTGATTTTTCTACCAAGTTGTTGAGGTGTTGTTTTTTTTTTTAATTGATTTTTATGAGCTCTTCTGTATTGGGAAAACTAACTCATGGTCTAAGATCATGCATTGATAAAGCGAAGAGTTATTTCAATTTAAAGTAAAAATTCCTAATGCTACTTTTCACGTAGTATTTGATATCAGAACTCTGTGGAATCCTAATTCCATATAAGGAAAGTTATTAAGTATATTCCTTTGATTGTAAGATACCAATAATTTTATAGTTCACCATAGATTCCATGTCAGCTATTCAAGGAAAGAAGAAAATACTACATTCAAGATATATATTTTCTTTTTTAGCCACTTGACAGTCTGTTGCCCAGGCTAGAGTACAGTGGCACGATCTTAGCTCACGGCAACCTCTGCCTCCTGGGTTCAAGCAATTCTCCTGCCTCAGCCTCCTGAGTACCTGGGGCTACAGGCATGCACTACCAGGCCTGGCTGGTTTTTGTATTTTTAGTAGAGACCAGGTTTCACCATGTTGGTCAGGCTGGTCTCGAACTCCTGACCTCAAGGGATCCACCCGCCTCGGTCTCCCAAAGTGTTGGGATTATAGGCGTGAGACATCGCGCCTGGCCCCCAGTTTCTTAATCAAGTTTTGTTGTTGTTGTTACTAAGAGTATTATGTACTTAACAACTATTAGCATTTTCTTGTAGCATCATGGAAAATATTTTCCAAAACCTGAGTCATTGTCATGATCTCTTTAACACCTGATAGTACCATGTTGAAGAGTGTCAAAGGAATATGAGGACTTCATTGCTATTTTACTTATTTGAGAATTTGGCTTAGTTTGCACATTGGACACATGATGATAAGCATGAGACAACTTATCCCTCTACCTGACTTTTGATAAGTTTCTCCTAGCATCAGTTAATAGGAGAGCATACCAACTTCAGAAATTTTGTAATGCATAATACAAAGGAACATTTTAGAATTCAAGAAAGTGTAGATTAAGCAGAACTAATATGTATGGGGTCTTGCTGATAAATTATAGATGTCAGTGCTTTCTAAATCAAAGATCATCCAAAGCATAAAGAAGAAATAGTGTCAAGTTTAAAAAAAAATCCAGGGAGAGGAGAGTAGTGTTACACATACTGTTCCACATACCTCAATGTTTTTTTGGTTCAAAATTTGGGAGAGGAAGATGACAGTAAATCATACAGATTCCATCCAAATAACGAAGACCCAGGTTACAAATCCTGTTTTCTCACTTTTAGCTTTTAATTCATGGGTTAGCTGGGTATTTTGTAACAGATTTTTGGAAAGGAAAATTAGAATTTAATGTTTGTGTCATGGCTTATTTAATTAGCACATCTGTTTTATCTGCTGACCTTCCAAGAACCATACACATAGTAACTTAGCCAGAAACACACTCACTGGAATCATTGGTTTTTAACATATTGTATATAGGTTGTAAAATCTATAAAATACTATTGGGTAGTAAAACCTATAAAAGACTGGAGAAAAATATGAGTGCCTGGCTGTTGTATTGTATCATATCAGAATGATTAAACACATCATTTGGTGTGTGAGAAAAATTAGAAAGTTGGAAAAATGTGTAAAAAAATTAGCAACATGCATGTAACTTTACTTATAATGAAATCTTTTGTACATAAAATAAATGAAAAATTTCGGGGAAGTGGATAGATCACCTTTAACTTTTACAATTTGTGTTTTAGATGGACCAGTCTTACAAACCAGATGAAAATGAAGTTCGAACTCTCTTCGGTCTTCATTTAAGCCAGAAGAGAAATAATGGTGTCGTCGACAAGTCATTATTTAGCAATGTTGTTACCAAGAATAAAGATGTAAGTTGGGAAGTATCTGAACTGACTGCTAGTAACTTCAGTTGGTCTATTTTCAGGACTTATGAGCTTTACATTTATTAAGATCTGGATTTAGAACTGTTTTATATGCACACAGCTGCCTCATCTTTGAGTCATCAAATAAGCTTTGGAGTTGAAGAAATGAATCAAAGGCCATGTTAGATGCCTCCGTGCGTATGTACATACTAGAGTTATGTAGCTTCAGTCGTACATAAATGGGATCATGGGTTCCATAATCTGTCTCCTGTAACTTGCCTTTTTTCCATGTACTAGATTAGGCTACAAATGTGTTTTTGTATCAATAAATACAGATGTTGGGTGCGGTAGCTGACATCTGTAATCCCAACACTTTGGTAGGCCAAGGGGCAGATCTCTTGAGCTCAGGAGTCAAGACCAGCCTAACCAATGTGGTGAAACCCTGTCTCTAGAAAAAGTACAAAAATTAGCCTGGCGTGGTATCTGCACCCATAGGCCCAGCTACTCGAGTAGAGAGGCTGAGGTGGGAGGATTGAATGAGCCTGGGAGATTGAGGCTGCAGTACCACTGCACTCCAGTCTGGGTGACAGAACAATACCCTGTCTCAAAAATAAATGCGTAAGTATTCATATCTTTATCTGAAAGTCCATATGGCAGTCAGTCCATGTGTAGATGTACTATGATGTATATTTTTCTTATTTTTACTTTTATTATTTTTGTTTTAAGAGACTGAGTCTCGCTCTGTTGCCCAGGCTGGAGTGCAGTAGTGTGATCATAGCTCACTGCAACGTGGATCTTATGATGGATGTTTAGATTGCTTACATTTTCAGTGCTATAATCAATGTTTTTATATAGACAAGTTTTTGGACTTGTGCTCTTTGTTATCTTGTAGTAGGTACATGTAGGATAATGACGGTGATTTTTGTGTTTTGGATGTATTATCTCATTTAACACTTAGATCACTCTTCAGGGCTGACTACCATTGTGTCTGTTGTGAAGATCACAAAATTGTACCATAGAGAACAGTTAAGAAATTTGCCCAGAGTTGTACAATAAAGAATGGACAAGCTGACATTTATTTTCTGGAGTATCTTAACTGGGCCTTAAGTTCAAAGGATGTTTTTCCTAGGTCTAAAGTAGGCTGTGCTTGTTTTTCAGTACTTTGAAGGAATCCTTACATTGCTCTCTGGTCTGTCTGGCTGATGGCCTGGAATTTTTTTATTGAGTGCTAGGACTGGGTATGAAAAAACTGTAGCGATATTTGGAGGGCTGGATGGTGTTATGTTTTTCTCCGGTGTGGACTTGTGTTTCTGTTGGGCAGATAAGGTGTAGGTGATATCTTCATTCTGTGAGGAATTGTTGAGCTGATAGGAATTTAGCCTTCAGTCTTGGTGAAGACTGGTTTGTTATGGTTCACTCCTGCTCTCCTGAATCCCTAAGTATCTACTGCTGTACGCTGAACTCGGCTTTTGTCCCTTAGTCCTCTAAGACTGCCAAAAGTTGTGCTCAGCCAATGTACCTTTTAGTTTATTGCATGCAACTTGGAAAATACCTTGAGGAGAAAAGCAGACGGTCAGGCCTGTTTCTTCCTGCTTCCATTTTCTCTGTGATCTTTGCCTGTTAGTACTCGCTGTTGATCCTCTCTGCCGAGCTTTTCTGTTTGTTACTAAAAGAGAATTGATCTCTTAACAAGCTATTTGCTGTAACAGAAGAAGATGGGGGGCTTGCTCCCAGGTCTGACTCCTGTGGCCTTTTCAGTAGAATTGCTAGAAATAAGCCTTAAAATCTTTATCCAGAGAGTTCTGTCTGTTGATAAGCATACGATGATTAACACATCTTTTTTTGTTTGTGGATTTAATGGCTATTCTTTTATTTCTGTCTTTGACAATTAATGGTGTCCTGAAGTAAAGAAACATGTAGGCATACATAGAAATATCTTTCAGCCCTTTGGAATCCACTCTGGTTGGTTCATGTCCTTTGAAAAATACCGAATGGATATTGACCTAGATTCCATGGTACCATGTTGAGAATTGTGCCTACCTACTGAGAGTCTTTTTTCCTAAGGTTTGTAGATACTGGATTCATTAATAATTTAGCGATCTTGATAGGTTTTGTGCCTCTGGATATTTTTTTACAAGGGTGGTGGGTATGATCTTAATCGTTTATCTAAACTCTCTCCTTGCTTCATGTGAGTTCTTAGTAGAAATTTGGAAACTTAAGGATGAGAGAATGATAGCTTTATTCTCCTTTCTATTTTACCCCTGTCTTTTTAAGTGGATTTTTGTTAACATTCCAGCCTCAGAATTATTAGTCTGGAATCATTTCAGTCCTGAGAGAGCCAGACAGGTGGACAGAATGTTTATTAATACTGAACATGTTTGAATTATTTCCTCTTCTCCCATTTTTCTTGAATAGTGCTTTAATTGTTGTAACTATTTGTAGCATGTTTCTAAGACTGGATTCCCTTACTCCCACTGGCATTTCTCGTATTCCTTGATCCCAACCCAGGATGCCAACTATATTAGTTTTTATCATGCTGCTGTGAAGAAATTCCTGAGACTGGGTAATTTATAAAGAAAAGAGGTTTAATTGACTCAGTTCCACACGGTTGGGGAGGCCTCAGGAATTGTACAATCATGGCAGAAGGCACCTCTTCACAGGGCGGCAGGAGAGGGAATGAGTGGAAGCAAGAGAAATGCCATATGCTTACTGTCAGATCTCATGAGACTCACTCATTATCACGAGAATTGCACGGGGGAAACTGCCTCCATGATCCAGTTACCTCTACCTAGTCCCACCTGTGGACATGTGGGGATATTATAATTCAGGGTGAGATTTAGGTGGGGACACAGCCAAACCCTATCACCAAGATTATCTTTGAAGGTCTAGACATCTGTGAAGCTGGCTGTTGCTAATAAGTTTTCTGGGAACCAAAGGAATCAGATTTATAGTTGGTGACTCAAATAGCAGATAAAGATAAAAGATATGTAACAACAATAATACCTTAGAGTAAATTCTTAAGAAATCCTAATAGCTTTTTTAAATTAACTTTTAATTTTGAGGTGAAAGTTGTAGGTTCACATGCAGAGTTGTAAGAGTTCCCATGTAACTGTTACCCTATTTCTCCTAATGCTAGCATTTGTCATACTACAGTACAATTCCACAACCATGCCATTGACATTGGTAACAGTTGAAGATACAGGACATTTTCTGGCCGGGTGCAGTGGGTCACGCCTGTAATCCCAGCACTGTGGGAGGCTGAGATGGGCGGATCACGAGGTCAGGAGATCGAGACCATCCTGGCTAACATGGACAGGGAAACCCCATCTCTACTAAAAATACAAAAACTTAGCCTGCCTGCTGGCAGGCGCCTATAGTCCCAGCTACTTGGAAGGCTGAGGCAGGAGAATGGTTTGAACCCAGGAGGCGGAGCTTGCAGTGAGCCCAGATCACGCCACTGTACTCCAAGCTGGGCGGCAGAGTGAGACTCCGTCTCAAAACATAAACAAAAATTTAAAAAACATAAAGATATAGGACATTTCCAACACTGCAGTGATCCCTCATGTTCTTCTGGAGCCAGGCTCACTTGATACTGCTTCCACCCCCTCCTTACCCTTGGGCAACCACAAATCTGTTTTTCCTTTCTATAATTTTCATTCATCGTGCATTCATACACAGGTTTTCTTTTTTTTGTGAACATAAGGTTTTGTTTTTGTTTTTGTTTTCTGAGGAAACAGGTTCTAACTCTGTTGCCCAGGCTGGAGTGCAATGGCGTGATCTTGGCTCACTGCAATCTCCGCCTCCCTGGTTCAAGCAGTTCTCTTGCCTCAGCCTCCCAAGTAGCTGGGATTACAGGCATGCACCACCACACCTGGCTAATCTTTGTATTTTCAGTAGAGACGGTGTTTCACCATGTTGTTCAGGCTGGTCTTGAACTCCTAACTCAGGTGATCCACCTGCCTTGGCCTCCCAAAGTGTTGGGATTACAGGCGTGAGCCACTGTGCCCAGCCTAAACATAAGTTTTTATTTCTCTTTGATAAATGCCCAGGGTTGTTAATTGCTTTGTGGTATGGTAGTTGCATGTTTACTAAGAAACTGCTGAATTGTTTTCTAGAGTGGCTTGTACCATTTTGTATTCCCACCAGCAGTGGATGAGTGATCCAGTGTGTCTGCATCCTTACTAGCTTTTGGTATTGCCACCTTTTTTGTTTTGTTTTGTTTTTTTAAAGACATTCTGATACGTGTGTATCAATATCTCACTGATTTTAATCTGCATAATAGTTCATGATGTTGAACAGTTTTTTGTGTACTTATTTGTTACCTGTGTATCCTTTTTGGTGAAATGTCTCTATGTCTTTTGCTCATTTTCTAATTAAATTTTTGACGTAACTGAGTTGTTTTGTTTTGTTTTGAGATGAAGTCTCGCTCAGTCACCTAGACTGGAGTGCAGTGGCACGAGCTTGTTTCACTGCAGCCTCCACCTCCCAGGTTCAAGTGATTCTCCTACCTCAGCCTCCTGAGTAGCTGGGATGACAGGAATGTGCCACCACACGTGGCTAATTTTTATATTTTTAGTAGAGATGGGGTTTCACCATGTTGGCCAGGCTGGCCTGGAACTCCTGACCTCAGGTGGTCCACTTGCCTTGGCCTCCCGAAGTGCTAGGATTACAAGTGTGAGCCACTGCAACTGGCCTGTTACTGAGTTTTTAAAGTGTTTTTGTGTTTTAGGGGCTAGTTTGTTGTTGGATATGAAGTTTGTTAATAATTTTCTCCTAGTCTGTAGCTTGTCTTTTCATCCCCTTTAACGAGGAATCTTTTACAGAGTAAAAGTTCTTAATTTTACTGAAGTCAAATTTATCAACTTACCCGTTGGCTGCAGCGAATATCCTCTGTCCACTTAGCATACAGAGGTGGACTATCATCCTTCTTTTCCATTTGTATTCATGCTTTATACTAAAGATAGTGATATTTTTGGGCGTTACTCTTGTTGTTCTGTTTGGTCCAGTAACTCGTAATGGTTTTTGAACGGTTTCTACTTAAGTTATTCTAAACAAAAGAGAAAATGATCCTATTTTGATTTTTCCAAACAGTCTTGGCTGTCTGTTTGCATCATAATGATTTGTGATGTCGATGAAACAGTTCTCCGCATTGGTTCTGAACAGAAATTTTACCATGTCTCCAGATCTTTAAAAGTACTCTGGTCAAGAAAATATTGTTTGTCAGTTTTGGAATGGGTATGGTAGTTCTTACCTCATGTGATATAAAAAGATTTAATCCACAATTGCTGCAAAATAACATTAATTTGTTTCTATGGATGCATTGTGCTAAGTTCCACCACAAATGTGTTAAATATTTAAGTAAATCATGGTAGTGTGTAGCAGGAACAGTTAATTTCCCTCTGTCATTTGAGAGTTATAACTATGTCGTAGGTCTTTTACATTAAATAGAACTAAGAAGCTTAAAGTTGGCTGGGCGTGGTGGCTCACACCTGTTGTAATCCTGGCTCTCTGGGAGGCTGAGGCAAGTAGATGACTTGAGCTCAGGAGTTCGAGACCAGCCTGGCCAACATGGTGAAACCCCATCTCTACTAAAAATACAAAAATTAGCCAGGCATGGTAGTGTGCATCTGTAATTGAAGTGTGAGAATCTCTTGAACCCGGGAGGTGGAGGTTGCAGTGAGCCGAGGTAGTGCCGTTGGAGATGTCCCATTGTGTCTGGGAGACAGAGTGAGATTCTGATTCAAAAGAAAACACAAAAAATAACATTTAAAAAAAGAAACTTAAAATTAAATGAGTTTAAAAGGCCCCATGCGATTTACCATTGTGTATGTGTTTCAGTTGCCAGAGTCAGCCATCCGAGACCTCATCGTAGCCACCATTGCTGTCAAGTACACTCAGTCTAACTCCGTGTGCTACGCCAAGAATGGGCAGGTAAATGGGCTGTTGGATTTGCCTTCAGGGGACTGTTGTTTTACGAAATTATATTTAAGCATCCGTCTGCCTTAGATATTGGACAGCCTAAAAGGGAATACTTGCCAAGTGTTTCTCTTTTGGGTTTGTCAGTGTTTTCCTCAGTACCGTGGTGGGCTGTTGAAACTAATGATGATCAGAAAATATCTTTGGAACCAGGTACTTGGAACCAGGTACTCAAATTAGTTGTGCCTCTTCTTGCCTGGAGTAGGTTGGCACATTTTGGATTAGTGAGACTCTAATAGCTGTTACAAAACTGGATTATTTACTCTTCTTTTCCCCCATTGGTAGTATTTCCAGGGAAGAAGAGGTAAGTTATGGTACTGCCACCTGCCAGCCTATATTTTTGCAGCCTGCAGGGTATTTTCACATTATTTCTTAACGTTGTCTTATCAAGAATCTGCTGAGTAGAAAGACTGCTAGACTAGGAGTTAACCTGATCTTTAAAAAATCACGTTTATTGAGGCATAATTTGTATATACTGTAGAATTCACCTTTTTAAATGTACAGTTTGACCAGCGTTCACAAATTTCACAGGATGTGACCGCTGCCGCAATAAAATACTGAACATTTCTCACTGTGTGATGTTAAGCAAGATATTGAACTTCTTTCCTAGCATCCTGAGCCTCAAAATACAAGATTGAACTGGTTCATCTCTAAGGTCTCTGCTAGCCTTTTCTTCACACGGTGTCCTGAGCTTATCTCTTGGCATTTGTTAAATTATTTGGCCCACATGTGATGGGGAGGCAGATGGATATGAATTAGCCTATGGCCTAGAAGACCCCAGATTGCCAATCTCTATAGTAACAAACTCCTGGGACGTTGTGTCTACTGACGTCAGGTTCTAGGAAGTTCTGTAAGTCCATGTAGAGTGAGTCCTTCTTTCCTGATGTCCAGGTGGAGGCAGCTGCACAGGTGTTTGTGGTCTCTTTTGTTCTCTTGTAGCTGTGGGCAGGGTTGCCAGCAGCTGTGCTCAGAAAGAGATGGACTGTTGGGCAGACAGCTGAGGGGCTGTTCATTGTAGGAACTAAAACCAGAAAACACACCTGTACATTTAAGTCCTTGGTGCTTAGAATTCAACCCATAGAAATAGAGGAAGGAAGGAAGAACATTTGTACCTGGTGGAATTGTTTCTGCTTTTAGCTACCCATGTCAGATCCTTATCTCAATTTCTGAGAGTTGATATTTTAACTGTAATTTATACACTGGGACAAAGACTTTCAAATAACCATAGTTATTTTTGTGGTCATTGGTTTTATTTATTAGTTAATTATAGAGACAAGGTCTTGCTCCGTTGCCCAGGCCAGAGTACAGTGACATGATCATAGCTCACTGTAGCCTTGGACTCCTGGGCCCAAGCGATCCTCCCACTTCAGCCTCCTGAGTAGCTGGGACTACAGGTGTACGCCACCACTCCCAGCTATTTTTTTATTCTTTTTTTTAATAGAGATGAGATGTTGCCATCTTGCCCAGGCTGGTCTCCTGGGCTCAAGCGATCCTTCTCTCCTGGCCTCCCAAAGTGCTGGGATTACAGGCATGAGCCAGTGTGCCCAGTGTTGGTCATTAATTTTAACTTTTTTTTTTTTTTTTTGCCCTCAAGCCATCAATTTTATTGAATTGTAGAATATTAATAGTCAGGTCACATATCACTGAAGAGCTATAAATAGTAGTTATAAACCTCTTATTCCCCTCCCTTTTAATGACTTAAAAATTATTTATATTTCTCTTGTTTTGGCCTGATATGTTCCTCCACAAAACTAATAAATAGGTTTTAGAGAATGTGCACAAAAGATCCTTTTGCGAAGAAAGTGTTGTTGGAAGAGGTGTTCACTTTAATGTCTGCGTTCCTCAGGTTATCGGCATTGGAGCAGGACAGCAGTCTCGTATACACTGCACTCGACTTGCAGGAGATAAGGCAAACTATTGGTGGCTTAGACACCATCCACAAGTGCTTTTGATGAAGTTTAAAACAGGAGTGAAGAGAGCAGAAATCTCCAATGCCATCGATCAGTATGTGACTGGAACCATTGGCGAGGTGAAGGACTTGTCATTGGGTTCTGGGCTGTATTAATATTCAGTTCATCCCTTTATGTGTAACAGATGTTAGCTTCATCACTACACAGAGAAAAAGATACTTTCCTTGAAATTCTATGTTATCTAAAATAGATCATTGAAACTTCTTACACATTTCTCATTTTCTTCTGTCTCATGTAACTTTCTTCATTGTTTTTGACCCCTTTCTGAAGCCACAGACCTCTGTCTTTTTAAGTTGCAGCCTTTGTGTAGGTTTGTATATTGTACTTCCCCTGTTGATTATAAGCTTTTGATGACAAGAACTGCTTTTCACCTGTGTCGAGGTGTCTGCCATCGTGTCAGGCATGGTGCTTGCTGTCTGACGGGTCTGTATTCAACATTAAATACAAATTGCTTGACGGCAGGTAACTGTAGAGTCTTCTCCCACCACATTTTCTACATGTGCCATTAATAACTTGATATATTTTGTTACATTTCATGTTCTTCTGTTTGAAGAAGGTATGTGGGAACATGACAATCGCAAACGTTAGGTAGGTAGCCTGCCGGAAGAAAAGATCTAGCCCAGTTTCTGGACATATTACGTGCCTAACAAAATGCTGGATGGAAAACAGAAGCCTGCTAATCAAATAGTAGATGGTCTTCTGAAGAGCCAGTTGACTACCCTCAGATTTTTATTCAGGAGCAGGAATCAACATAAGTGTCACTGAAGAATGAGGCTGCAGAATGTAACTGAAGTAGTTAAAATATCTTTTTTTTTTTTTTTAACTTTGATACTTGGATTTTTCTGTTTGATATTATCAGTCAACCCCTGCTACTAGTCCTGGAAGAGTTCCGGAAGTGAACAAGAGTAAAAGTACATCAAAGCTAAAACATCACCCAAGATAGAAGCACCTTGTAAAATATGATGAACTGTCTTAGTCTGTTTGTGCTGCTATGACACAATACTGCAGGCTGGGTAACTTATAAACCATAGATATTTATTTTTCATAGTTCTGGGACTTCACAAAGTCCCAGATCAAGGTACTGGTGGGCTGAGAGTCTGGGGAGGCCTACCGTCTGCTTCCAAGATGGCACAGCCCTCTCTGGAGAGGACAGACACTGTGTCCTTACTTCACAGAGGGGGCAAACTTCCTCTGAAGCCCTTTTATAAGTCCATAATCCATTCATGAGGGCCTCACCCTCATCGCCTAATAACCTTGTAAAGGCCTTACTTTTTAATACTGTTGCATTGAGGATTAAGTTTCAACATGAATTTTGGAGGAGATACACACACTCAAACCATAGCAAATATGAATTGTGTTTTGTCTACAACTGATTTTAGATTTAAAATAATTTTTGTATAAATGTAGTTATAGAACATTCATCCTCATCTCTTTCCTAGATTGGATATGGAGGGGTTTTATTTGAAAACTAAAAACCCTTGGAATACAATTTTTTATTTGCCTTCTTTGCTACAGTACTATCAAAGCAGTAGATCTAAATTAGACAGTAGTCTAATTAATAGACATAAAGTAGTAGATATGAAGTAGATTTAAATTAGAGATTTTAAAAACAGTGTATTTTTATGTAAGTAGCTTAGCCAAAAATAGAAAAATTATATATATAGTTGGAATAAACTGATTTAGAAAGTAAAATGGTATTATCTTTATTTGGTAAACTTAGAATCACTTTTTTTCCTTAGTGAAAATGTTTCTAAAAGCATCAGAGAGATTCTAGATATGTGAACTTCCATGTAAATAATGGTCATTATTTACAGTTAAGAAGTTCTGGCCGGCCGCGGTGGCTCATGCCTGTAATCCCAGCACTTTGGGAGGCCGAGCTGGGCGGGTCACGAGGTCAAGAGATTGAGACCCTCCTAGCCAACGTGGTGAAACTCTGTCTACAAAAATACAAAAATTAGCTGGGTGTGGTGGTATGCTCTTGTAGTGCCAGGTATTTGGGAGGCTGAGGCAAGAGAACTGCTTGAACCTGGGAGGTAGAGCTTGCAGGAAGCCGAGATCGTGCCATTGTACTCCAGCCTGGTGACAGTGCAAGACTCCATCTAAAATAAATAATAAATAAATAAATAATAATAATAATAAAAAGAAGTCCTAGGAAAAATGCCCAGGTGCTTTCTGGCATGGTGCTTTGCACCAGATGGGACTAAAGACAATGTCAGACTAAGCTTCTTCCTTTCTCTCTCCCCACATAGGATGAAGATTTGATCAAGTGGAAGGCATTGTTTGAGGAAGTCCCTGAGTTACTCACTGAGGCAGAGAAGAAGGAATGGGTTGAGAAACTGACTGAAGTTTCTATCAGCTCTGATGCCTTCTTCCCTTTCAGAGATAATGTAGACAGAGCTAAAAGGGTAAGTATGGAATTGGGTGCATTTGCCTAGAGTTGAGCATTATGTAGAAACTGTTTCAGAAATCCTGCTTTTGATTTTTTAAAGGTGTGGTAAAGTGATACAGATTGGTAATATTCAGAGAACCATTTGACTTCTCCTTCGGGTGGATGGAGAACCCAAATCCTGTTGTTGTTCTGCCTGTTTGAGTGGATCTTTGTTAGCATATGCTTTTTAGAGGGGATTTTGAGTTGTGCAGGTTTTTGCATAAAGTTGCGTTTTGAAAATCAATTCCCCCAGAGTGGTGTGGCGTACATTGCGGCTCCCGCCGGTTCTGCTGCTGACAAAGTTGTGATTGAAGCCTGCGACGAACTGGGAATCATCCTCGCTCATACGAACCTTCGGCTCTTCCACCACTGATTTTACCACACGCTGCTTTTTGGCTTGCTTATGTGTAGGTGAACAGTCACGCCTGAAACTTTATGAGAATAACTTTTTAAAAAAATAAAACAGCACCTCTTAATCACTGGATCCATAATTTTTGGTAGTTGTGTTTTATGTTAAAGATACAGGCTCTTTCAACTGACACATGACACATAAATGAGGAATTCCAGAGCACCCCCGCCTGCCGGAGCTCAGCCCGTCCCACAGCACTGCCTGTGTGAAACATAAACATTCATGGGAACCAAACGAACTGAGCAGCCAGAGGACATGGCACAAGTGTCTTAAAACTCCATGTTTCCTCCTAGGGGAGTCTTCTCATGTTTTTTTTTTTTTAATTGTATTTTTTTGAGATGGAGTCTTGCTCTGTTGCTCAGGCTAGTCAGTGACGTGATCTCGGTAACCTCCGCCTCCCAGGTTCAAGTGATTCTTCTGCCTCAGCCTCCCGAGTAGCTAGGATTCCAGGCATGCACCACCATACCTGGCTAATTTTTGTATTTTTTTTTGTTTTTGAGACGGAGTCTCGCTCTGTCGCCCAGGCTGGAGTGCAGTGGAGCAATCTCGGCTCACTGCAAGCTCCGCCTCCCAGGTTCACGCCATTCTCCTGCTTCAGCCTCCGGAGTAGCTGGGACTACAGGCACCCGCCACCACGCCTGGCTAATTTTGTTTTTTTTCGTATTTTTAGTAGAGATGGGGTTTCACCGTGTTAGCCAGGATGGTCTCGATCTCCTGACCTTGTGATCTGCCCACCTCGGCCTCCCAAAGTGCTGGGATTACAGACGTGAGCCACCGTGCCCGGCCAATTTTTGTATTTTTAGTAGAGACAGGGTTTCACCATATTGGTTAGGCTGGTCTCAAACTCCTGACCTCGTGATCCACCTGCCTCGGCCTCCCAAAGTGCTGGAATTACAGGCTTGAGCCACTGCGCCCGGCCCTCATGCCATTTATTTTTAATCACACTTCTGAGAAGCTTGGTTGTCTACTTTTCAAACAAACAGCAGATTGGCACCTGTGAACTGGAACCTTAGAGGGGATTAGTAAGTCTTGCTGACACCCTGTATGGATACTCTAGTGCATATTTTTCTTGGTGCTAAGTGAAATGTTTCCCAGAATTTCAGCAGCCGTAGATTCACTCTCTGGAGCTACATAAAAATGTAGTCAATGTTCAGTGCTCAGAAATTGTACCCAATATTCCAATTACAGGCTTATCACTGCAGTGGGCACAGTGGGAGGGCAGTGCCTTCCTTCATCAGGACAGCCCTGTGCATCTGTGTGTCCTGCCTGTGTGCTTCTGACCATTCCCGTGCATTGCACCTGTGTTCAAGTAAAACGCTTTGCCATTGTTCACCTTGACTGATGAGTCCTACCCTCTTCCCAAGTCTTTAACCTACTCCCCCTTGCTAAATAAAAATTTCTGAAGTTTTTTTCTCAATGGTCATGTTTCTAATGTATTTCTGCATCAGCTAGTTTTCCAGCCCCTGCATAGTACCTGCCCACGTTGAAACAAGGCTGACTTGTGTGATCAGTAAAACACTGCAGAAAAAATACGACTTTTGAGGCTAGGTCCTAATGCATTGCAACTTCAACCTTAGTTTTTTGGATTACTTCCTCTGGGATAAGCCAAGGCCACGTTGTAAGATTTAAGCAGCCATCCACAAAGAGAGAAGCCATCTTGCTTACACTTGCTGCCAGCCATATGAGTGAGCCACCTCAGAGGTGGATCCTCCAGCTCCAGTCCCAGGCAACATCTGGCTTCGACCTCTTCAGAGACCTGAGCCAGAACTGCCCCAAAGAGCTCTTGAATTCCTGACCCAGAGATAGAGATGCATGCTGTCGTAAGCCACAAAGTTCTGGGGTAATTATGTAGCAGTAAATAGCTAATACAGATTTTGGCTTATAAATTGAGTGCATTGTCTTTTTGATGGTTCTTTGGCTTGACCAAAGGTTAACATGAAGGGTATGATAATGAGAACAGGCTGGGCACTGTGTCTCCTGTCTATAATCCTAGCACTTTGGGAGGATCGCTTGAGGCCAGGAATTCAAGACCAGCCTGGGCAGCAGCAACATCCTCATCTCTAAAAATAAAAAAGAAAATTTTAATTAGCTGGACATGGTGGCTCATGTTTGTAGTATTCCTCACATAAATGAAGAATAAATAAATGGAGAACATACAACTTCCATGCAGAAGAATTCTAAGTAATTTACATCAACACTCCACCTTTAAGATGGGCATATCTCCCAGTCCTTAAGTGTAGCCTGTACAGAGTGACTTGCTTGCAAAGAGGAGAGTATAGAAATGGGAATAAAATAGTAACTACAGTGGAGAAAACTGACACTTTCTCAGCCAGATGATCAAGGTCAACATTGATAATGTCATGTTGCTAGGAAATACCTCAAAATGGGAGAATGGCACTTTACCTTTTTGGTCTTCTTTCCAAGACCCTGTACTCTCAGCTTAATCCTGAGAAGAGCATCAGATATAACCTAGCTGAAGGACTTTACAAAATACCTTCCTACTGTCAAGATCATCAAAAAGAAGAGAAGCATGAGAAATTGTCGTGCTTAGAAGGGCCTAGGGAGATGTGATGACTAAATACAGTGTGGTGTCCTGGATAGCATCCTGGAACAGAAAAAGGACATTAGGTAAAAACTAAGAAAACTTAAAATGGTTAGTTAATATGTATCAATATTGGTTTACTCATTGTAATAAATGTACCATGCTAATGTAAAATACTAATAAAAGGGGAAATTAGGTGTGATGTATCCTCACAATTTTTTCTGTAAACGTAAAACTTAGAAAATAGGCTGGGCGTGGTGGCTCACGCTGTCCCAGCACTTTGGGACGCTGAGGTGGGCGGATCACCTGAGGTCAGGAGTTCAAGACCAGCCTGGCCAACATAGTGAAACCCTGTCTCTACTAAAGATACAAACATTGGCCAGGCGTGGTGGCTCACGCCTGTGGTTCCAGCACTTTGGGAGGCCGAGGTGGGCGGATCACGAGGTCAGGAGATCGAGACCATCCTGGCTAACATGGTGACACCCTGTCTCTACTAAAAAATACAAAAAAATTAGCCAGGCCTGGTGGCAGGTGCCTGTAGTCCCAGCTACTTGGGAGGCTTAGGCAGGAGAATGGCGTGAACCCTGGAGGTGGAGCTTGCAGTAGTGAGCTGAGATCGTGCCACTGCACTCCAGCCTGGATGACAGAGTGAGACTCCGTCTCAAAGAAAAAGAAAAAAAGAAATGAAACAATTAGCCAGGTGTGGTGGCATGCGCCTGTAGTCCCAGCTACTTGCGAGGCTGAGGCAGGAGAATTGTGAACCCGGGAGGCGGAGCTTGCAGTGAGCTGAGATCCGGCCACAGCACTTCAGCCTGGGCGACAGAGCAAGACTCCGTCTCAAGAAAAATAAAAAAATAAATTAAACTCTTACAAAATAAAAAGCCTATTTTAAAAAGTATATAACCACATTCTAGTATCATACTAAAAGGATAAGTTGTTTTGAATATTAAATACCCAATAACCTTTAGATCTCACCCAATGGCTAATTTTTTGGGTTTTTCTGTTTTTTTTTCAGTTTTTTGATTGTGCTACTCAAGCCTGGTACATCCGTTGCATTTGATTGGCATATCTCAAGTGTCTTCAACAACTGGTTTCTCCTTTTCAGATTTTTTTCTTGCAGTCGATTGACTGAAGGTTTTTCTCCCATAGTTTCCCACATACTGGACTGTGCCATTACATTCCTGTGATGTCATTTAGTTTGTGCCTCTGCTCCTCTCTTACACATTGATAGCTGTAGTTAACGTAAATTTTGTTAGTTTGGTTTATTGAGAATTTAGAAAAAGGTTTTGAAACTTCCCTCCGTGAGGATGAGTTTTCCAATTTCTTCCTGCAGGTTTGTAGATGTTCACTTCATACATATTTGAGGCTAAAAACATGGACACATGTTTAAGGTTATTATTGATTTTGGTTTTGAGTTTTCTTTAATGCATTTTGTCAACCTTTCCCTTTGCACTCAGCCCATTTGTATTCAATTATTGATAATATTTGAGGCCTATTTTTACTATCCTATAAAGTTTGACCCACTTTTAATTCCTTTCTTCTCCCCCATCACCCCTACCCCACCCCATTCCAAACTGCTGTTGATTCCTGGACTTGGCGTTACATTTTCACTTAGCCTTTTTTTGTTAAGACCAAACTAAAGTTTCTGTTTACCTTCACTTCATGTATCTATTGCAGTGCCTATAGTTTCTCCTCATGTGTTAACGGTGTGCGGTGTCTGTGTGGTGAAGCTTGTGAGACCTTATATGTCTAAGGTTTTTTTTTTTTTTTTTTTTTTGAGACAGATTTTCAGTCATGTGGCCCAGGCTGGAGTGCAATGGCGTGCTCTCAGCTCAGTGCAACCTCCACCTCCCAGGTTCAGTCAGTTCTCCTACATCAGCCTCTCGAGAAGCTGGGATTATAGGTGCACGCCACCACACCCAGCTAATTTTTGTACTTTTAGTAGAGATGGGGTTTCACAATGTTAGCCAGGCTGGTCTCGAACTCCTGACCTCAGGTGATCTGCCTGCCTTGGCCTTCCAAAGTGCTGGGATTATAGGCATGAGCCACTGCACCTGGCCAACTAAGGATATTTTTATCATGCTTGTATATTTGAATTCATTTTGGCTATGCTTACAATTCTCGGTTTTAAATTCTGTAATACTTTAAAAACACTGTTCGGTTTTTTCTTGCATTCGTTGTTGTATTTAAAAAATCTGATGTCAATCTGGTTCTTGTTCCTTCTCAGGAAACTTTTTTTTTTTTTTTTTTTTTGAGACAGAGTCGTTCCCTGTTGCCCATGGCAGGCTGGAGTGCAGGGGTGTGATCTCCACTCACCACAGCCTCTGCCTCCGTGGTTGAAGCAATTTTCATGCCTCAGCCTCCCGAGTAGCTGGGACCACAGGTGTGCACCACCACACCGGCCAATTTTTGTGTTTTTAGTAGAGATGGGGGTTTCACCATGTTGCCCATACCGGTCTTGAAATCCTGACTTCAGGTGATTTACCCGCCTCAGCCTCCCAAAGTGCTGGGATTACAGGTGTGAGCCACTACGCTTTCTCAGGAAACTTTAATTCTTTCCTGGGTATTTTCAAGCTTCTATAATGTGTCTAGGTGTGGGTGCTATTCGTATTTCCCTTTGTTGGCACTCTGGGTTTTTCATTCTAGGAAACTTATTCCTGTTATTTGTGCTAATATTTCCTCTCCCATTTCTTCTCTCTGTGGTGTTTTATCCAAATGTTAGCATTTTTTTTTTTTTTTTTTTTTTTTGAGATGGAGTCTCGCTCTGTCACCCAAGCTGGAGTGCTGTGGCCGGATCTCAGCTCGCTGCAAGCTCCGCCTCCCGGGTTCACGCCATTCTCCTGCCTCAGCCTCCTGAGTAGGTGGGACTACAGGCGCCGCCACCTTGCCCAGCTAGTTTTTTGTAGTTTTTAGTAGAGACGGGGTTTCACTGTGTTGAAACCCCATCCGAGCCAGGATGGTCTCGATCTCCTGACCTCGTGATCCGCCCGTCTCGGCCTCCCAAAGTGCTGGGATTACAGGCTTGAGCCACTGCGCCCGGCCACAAATGTTAGCATTTCTAAGCAATTCCTATATCTCTTAGCCTTTCTTTCATATTTTATATTTCATTTTCTTTTATTCGTCCCTCCAGATTTCTTTAGTCTAGTCTTCTAATTTACTCATGAATTTCTACAATTTGTATCCATTCTGCTGTGTATCTTGTCTATTGATCTCTTTATTTCAGGAGTTACATTTTTCACTTCAAATATTTCTGGCTTTCTTTTCCAATTGTTGGTATCATCTTTCTAGCTTTGTTTAACTATTTCTACTTCTGTTAGAATCTGTAATCTAGTATGTTACTGTTCTTTTAAAATCTCTTTACTCAAGTGTTGTGATATGTTGGCCTGTGAGCTCATTTTCCCTAACACTGGCTACCCAGCAGCGTGTGCTTGAGACAGACCAACTGATGCACTCCTTGCCAGCCCCAAGGGGTTCAGGAAGGACAGGTTTGAATGAACCCTGGGGAGGAGCACCCAAGCAGCAAAAACAACCATTCTTCACTCTAGAAAACGACTCAGTTTAGGGCTGTCAACAGCTTCTTTCTCATTTTACCATGTCACTTCCCTGCGTTATGCCAAAAAAAGTGGTGTCCTGCCTTAAGCGAAAGTGCCACCCCTCACAAGCTTACTCCTGGGTTCCTCATGTTTTGCTCTGTGAGGTGGTGTTTTCCTTTATATATACTCAAGTTAATGTTGGTGGACGTAGCCAGTAACCAAGGAAGTTGAGCACTTTGGGAGGGTCTGGAACTGGAACCCCATTAACGTATGTGTCTAGTACAATTCAATCATTTGAAATGTCAAGACTGGAGTTTCACTGGTGTTTAAGTGAAATGCATAATGATCTTATGTCTGTTGTTTCCATGGTACTGAAGGACGGAAGATCCATGATGTAACAATGCCCTGACCAATACCAAGTGTATTTCTATTGGGGGATTCCCTGGGTATAGGGAAAAAAGAGTCCATGAAAGGGATCCTCTACTCTTCCTCCCATTGCCTTGCCCTTTGACACCTGCTTCTCTCCAGGCCACCTTTCTAAATAAAGCCCAGCCTATGCCCCTTCCTCAGAGCACAGAACCCTGCAGGCCTTTAAGCTCGCAGTGCCTTCCATTCTTGGACATTTTTATACCTTATTTTTGCCAAGCACTGTGCCAGGCACAAATTTATCTTTAAAAGAAATTGTAATGAAGTATGCAGATAGAAAAGTGCATGAAACTTGTACCATTTAAAGTATAATTTTTAAGCAAACACCTGTGTCACCACCAACCAGGTCAAGAAGGAGATTTTGCTAGAAGGCCCCCACATTCCTGTTCTTGATCATAACTCCATCTTTCCCTCAAGGAAATTGTCTTTGTGCCTCTTAGGACAATCACTACCTTGTTTTGCCAGTCAGTAGGTGGGCCATCTTGGGCACATAGCTTAACCCTCTTGGAGTTTGATTCTTCTGTAAAATGGGGATGGATTCACTCCTCCAAAAGGCTGAGTAGCTTCTGGCTAAAAGCACATAGTCTATCAGGTTCGAGTCCCACTTCTGCTACTTACAAGCTATGTGATATTTAGTGATTCACTTTGCCTTTCCCTCAATTTCTATTTGTAGAATGAGATAAGAACAATACTGACCTCTTAGAGTTGCTCTGAAGAGCAAATGAGATAAAATATTGTGGGCACTTAAAATACCACCTGAGTCATGATAAATACTGTTTCAAAAAGATGCTAATTATTCTTTTCATAATGCTTTTGTGCATATGGAAGCATAGGAACTAGAACCTGTGGAAATTACTATGAAAAATAATAAGTCTATTTATGGATAAGTTTGTTTCAGTTTCCAAATTGGTAGCCACAAAGTTTCTGAGTTCCTTCAACCTTCATCTACTCTTACCCCACATCTCTTCCTCATGAAGGAGCAAAATTAGATTTTCTATAACTAAAGTGGCATTTCTTAAGATTTACATAACGTAAAATTCACCATCTTAACGGTTTTAAAGTGTATTGTTCAGCGATTTTCAGTATATTCGCAAAATTGTGCAACAATCACCATTGTCTGTTCCATAAAGTTTTCATCACTCCAAAAGGTAAGTCTTAGCCATCACTGTCCATTTCCCCTTCGCCCCAGCCCCTGGCAACCAGAAATCTACCTTTTGTTTCTATAGATTTGCCTATTCTGGACATTTTGCATAAATGGGATCACACAATATGTGCTCTTTTGTGTCTGGCTTCAACTTAGCATAATATTTTGAAGGTTTAGGTTGTAGCATGTACATTCCTTTTATGGTCAATTATTTCATTATATGGATACACCACATTTTGTTGATCAGTGGACATTGGGTTGTTTCCATGTTTTGGCTATTATGAATGATGCTGCTATGAACATCTGTGTGCAAGTTTTTGTGTGAACATATGTTTTCTGTTCTCTTGAGTATATGTCTAGGAATGGAACTGTGAAGTCGTATGGTGACTGTTTAACATTTTGAAGAGCTGCAGGCTGTTTCCCACAGCAGCCACACCGTTTTACATTTCCACCAGCAATGAATGAGGGTTCCAGTTCCTCCACCATCGCCGTATAGTTTTGAGTCAAAAATAGCTTTCCAGCACTTGGCTCAGCATCTTACATCTGAAGCTGAATTACAGAGATAGACAGGTTTCATTGTAAAGTCCTGTCCAGCATTCTCCTGGCAAAGGCAGTGCTTCATTCTAGAATGAAATGGCCATTTACAAAGTACCAAGTTGCAAAGGGCTCAGTGGGAGACTGCTTGGCCTTTGACGAATTTTTGCCTAAGGGAGCCTGCTGTGGTGGGTAGCTTCAGGGCAGTTGACGCCAGCCCCAGTCCATCACTCGGGGCTGGCTGCCTTGTACGGCTTCAACCAATGCTAATTTCAGTCCTTTGGGGGCCCCACATGAGCTATTTTAGAGATAAATTTGGCTTCTGAGATTGTTAAAACCTGTATGTCTCTAAAGAGTAAGTAAAAAGGAATTCAAGGAAATGTAAAACACGCTTTAATATCTCATACCTGACTCTACTGAGGAATGTTAAAAAAGGAATTTCCCATTTGGGACTTTCAGCTGAAGCCCCGTTTCTCTTGCTCTTTTATTACATATTTTCTTCATTTGTAATTTATATAGGTTTCTGTTTGCAATTCAAATGGAATCTTTAATGAGGATATGGAGTAAAATGATGTGATAATGAAAACAATGCGCTTTTCAGGTATAAGTGCCATATATTCTTGAAAAAACTTTCTTAGTTTCTGCAAGGTCATCTTTGTGTTTTTTCTGCTTTATCAGCCTTCATGGTAATCTTTAAATGTTTCCAAACATGGGAAATCCCAACAGTGGTCTTTTTTTTTTTTTTTCTTTTCTTAATAGTTGAATTGTCTCCTTTGAAAATGAGATTTTTTAATTGTAACCTGCCACATTCCCTACCACAGTAAAGGGAACTTACTAAATAGGAAGCAATTTCAGCACTTAAATGTGCTGATGTGATGTTTGTTAATCACTTTAATGAGTTTCATACCACTAGAAATGGAATAGAAGTTTCAATGGAAATATAATTAAATAGAAAAGTCATTTCCTATACTTGTAATTTTCCCCTGATCATTTCTTTATTCACCTCCATAGAAAGGGTGCCCTACAGGTGTATAGCGATATTATTATACAGACTTATTTGCATAATTCACTTAGGTTATTAGAGCTGAAAACAATATAAAACATAATACATTTTATTACAAATCAAGTGTAGCAAGGCAATGTAAAACTTTAAAACGATATTTCTTTTTAAAATCTGATTAATATTTACTAGTTTTACCTAATTTTTCCTGAATTGTCAATTTCTTGCCTAAAAATAGATTTTTCTTTTAGCAATGCCTTTTCAATCTTGCCTGCTTAAAATAATGCTCGGGGGAAGCAATAACCTGAATCAATAAAAACGGCAAAACATCTTCGGAAATAGTTGATTCTCCTGTTTGAGATCAGGAGTAAACAAACTGTTTAGCTGGGAGCTTATCAAGCCATGCTAAAAGTGTCAGATGACACAAAGTAAGACACGTTAGATTGGGGTTATCATACCATGGGGTTTCCCTAAGACAAAACTCTATACTATACTATTTGCTGAGAAATAGTACAAAAGTTTTACCATTCTTGTACTGTGATGCTAAAAGAAAAGGCCATGTAAATGTGTTTAATTTGCTATTCGTTTAATTCATAAATTTAATGTATTACTTTGGAGAATCCAACAGACATTTTGGAAAGGGTGGCATTTTTCCTGACCTTAAGTGGGAAACTTGAGGTTTTTTACATTTCAACATAAAAGTAAAGGGGCTTGCTATCCATTTAGTTAATACAGTCCAACTTAAACTGCATTTTTTTTATTTTTAATTTTGAGATGAAGTCTCACTCTGTTGCCTAGGCTGGAGTGCAATAGCACGATCTTGGCTCACTGCAACCTCCGCCTCCTGGGTTCAAATGATTCTCCTGTCTCAGCCTCACAACTTATGGGGACCACAGGCATGTTGCCACCATGCCTGGCTAATTTTTTATTTTTTTTTTGTAGAGGCAGGGGTCTCCCTATGTTGCTCAGGCTGGCCTCGAACTCCTGAGCTCAAGCAATCCTCCCACCTCGGCCTCTCAGAGTACTGGGATTACAGGTGTGAACCACCATTCCTGGCCCTTACACTGCATTTTAGGGTAAATATTTTTAGGTTTGTAGTTGGGCAAGTGGTTTGAAGCATCATCAGTCTCAAACCATAGCTGCTCTTTCCTTGTATTTTTAGATATCAAGGCCTTTAAACAAGATTCAGATGAAGGGCCTGCTTTACCAGCTCACCTATGAATATGGAGGCACCAGCTTACTTTCTGCAGCACATGTGTCTCAGGGGGTTGTCCCTTCCCACAGTGTATAGATGGGTGTTGAGACAACATTCTCTCTCCAGGGTGCAGTGATGACCCACATACGTGAGACAGTCATTTACTGTCACCTTTATTTTGTAGTCTTTTTTTTTTTGAGACGGAGTCTCGCTCTGTCACCCAGGCTGGAGTGCAGTGGCGCGATCTCGGCTCACTGCAAGCTCCGCCTCCCGGGTTCCCGCCATTCTCCTGCCTCAGCCGACTACAGGCGCCCGCCACCTCGCCGGGCTAATTTTTTGTATTTTTTTAGTAGAGACGGGGTTTCACCGTGTTAGCCAGGATGGTCTCGATCTCCTGACCTCGTGATCCGCCCGTCTTGGCCTCCCAAAGTGCTGGGATTAGAGGCTTGAGCCACCGCGCCCGGCCCTATTTTGTACTTTCTGTGGTTTCTAAAAAACATACAGAGTAGCTCTCTTGGTGACTATTGGGCTGATAAAGCTGAAAGATCAGTAAGGTTAAATAGAAGTCCAGGATCTGGGTCTGTATTTTGCTAAGGAACCCTCATGTGAGCTTCATTCCCTGTAAAATTAAGCTCTAAAACCTCCCCTAAATGAGATGGCTAAATGTCAAAGCATTTTGTAAACTGTAAATCAATTCAAATGTGAGTATCATTTTTTTTTCAAATGAACATGAGGAAGTATCTTTCTGTATTTAGTTTTAATATTCTTTGCCAGGTATTTATTGAAATACCTTCTTTCATTGTACAATAGTATATTTTAAAGGTGCTTTGCGGCCAGGCGCGGTGGCTCAAGCCTGTAATCCCAGCACTTTGGGAGGCTGAGATGGACAGATCACGAGGTCAGGAGATCGAGACCATCCTCGCTAACACGGTGAAACCCCGTCTCTACATAAAAATACAAAAAACTAGCCGGGCGAGGTGGCGGGCATCTGTAGTCCCAGCTACTCGGGAGGCTTAGGCAGGAGAATGGCGTAAACCCGGGAGGCGAAGCTTGCAGTGAGCTGAGATCTGGCCACTGCACTCCAGCCTGGGCGACAGAGTGAGACTCCGTCTCAAAAAAAAAAAAAAAAAAAAAAAAGTGCTTTCCATTCCTTGTTTATTATGAACTACTAATTTTTTACTAATTAATAATTAACTATTTGCAGTGGCACTATTTACTATTCTGAATGTCACATTTATTTATTTATTTGTGTTTTTTGAGATGGAGGCTTGCTCTGTCCCCCATGCTGGAGTTCAATGGCACAATCTCGACTCACTGCAACTTCCGCCTCCTGGGTTCAAGCCATTCTCCTACCTCAGCCTCCTGAGTAGCTGGGACCAAAGGCACCCACCACCACACCTGGCAATATTTGTATTTTAAATAGAGACAGAGCTTCACCATGTTGGCCAGGCTGGTCTCAAACTCCTGACCTCAGGTGATGCACCTGCCTCAGCCTCCCAAAGTGCTGGGATTACAGGTGTGAGCCACTGCGCCTGGCCTGAATGTTAAATTTAATCCCAAAGTTTGTTTCCTCAGTGTTAAATTGAAAAAGAAGTGACCTTTACAGATCAGGAGTAAACAAACTGTTTGGCTGGGAGTTTATCAAGCCATGCAAAAGTGTCAGCTGACCCAAAGTAAGACATATTAGATTGGGATTATCATACCATGGGGTTTCCCTAAGATAAAACTCTATACTATACTATTCAAATACTTTTAATATCTTAGTCATTTTTATTTTCCTTGCAGGCAATCTCTTTGAACAGAGGTTTATTCAATAAAGGAAGGAAAGGTGGAGGAAGGAAAGAATTACAATGGTTAGAAAAGAGTAACTAAAGATTATTTCGATTATACTTCTGAAGAGCAAACTAGCAATTTTAATAAATATTTGGGTCCACTTAAATTTATTAAAGCAGAAAGTGTAAAGCTGTCTCTATTAGTGCAGAGATGAAGTGACAAAAACGAATCTGTTTTTGTAGCAACTGACTTAGAAAATCTTGTACTGAAATCAACAATTAAAGAGACTTGCACATCATAGATTTTCAAATGTTTGCTGAATTGAAAAAGAACATTGACAAGAATTATTTCCCCCCAAAGTGTCTTATGTCAAATAGATGAACTTCACATTGTGGAATGTAAATCTTTTATTAAAACAGTTGTCTTTCCACAGTAGTAAAGCTTTGGCACATACAGTATAAAAAATAATCACCAACCATAGTTATACCAAATTCCTCTTATCAACTGCATACTAAGTGTTTTCAATACAATTTTTTCCGTATAAAAATACTGGGAAAAATTGATAAATAACAGGTAAGAGAAAGATATTTCTAGGCAATTACTAGGATCATTTGGAAAAAGTGAGTACTGTGGATATTTAAAATATCACAGTAACAAGGTCATGCTTGTTCCTACAGTATCGCAGGCCAGACACTTAAGTGAAAGCAGAAGTGTTTGGGTGACTTTCCTACTTAAAATTTTGGTCGTATCATTTCAATACATGTTGCATCTTGGTTGGCTGCATATGCTTTCCTATTGATCCCAAACCAAATCACAAGTTAGAATCACTTCATTTAAAATACTGAGAGGTATTGAATACTTTGAAGCAGAACAGGCAATGTGCAGCCCGCATTTACGAGAAAACTCTCAGGACACTCCCAGGGTGATGCTTGGAGAAGCTGTGAGTTGAGCTGAAGCTGGAGCACTTCCTCCAGAGCAAAGGGCTTAAGAAAGAAACAAGAACTCTAAGATGGGTCTGCTAACATCACTCCAGTTTAGATGGATCTTGGCAGAGAGACATGCTTGTTCCTCTGGGTTGGAAAGATTTACTCTCGGGAATCTTCTCTGTCAGCCTGTACGTCTAAAGGCATGAAGCACTCAATTGGGCAATTAACATTCTGTTAAAAAAGAAGGAAAAAAAAATTAGTGGCAAATACTGTAAAGTGTACAGAAAAAAAAAAAAATGCGGGGAGGTGGGGACTCATGACAGCTGCTTATAAATAGGATAATATTTCTTCCTAGTTTCAAGAACCTAGCAGCATACTGGGCAATAGGAGATGTTCAAGAGTTAAATAAATTATAACTTAAACTATATTATGGAATACAGTGTTTCACTTAAGTCATTTATGAGTTTTTTTAAAAAATTAAAATATTTGGTTCATTCTGAAGAAAGATACCTGTAAAAGGACTATCTAGTATGAGGGAACACACTCGTGGCGCTAATGCACTTACAGTGTTTGTTCTCTGATGGTATCTCTGAGAATACTGGTTGTAGGACTGACCAGTAGTGCCTTCGGGACTGGGTTCACCCCCAGGTCTGCGGCAGTTGTCACAGCGCCAGCCCTGAGAGAGTAGAGGCATGAAGTCAAATGGGGTTTTATGATAACCTGAGGACATTGTAATTTAGTGTTTGAGTTAAAGAAAAATTTCACAGCTTATGCACTGGCCAAATATAAGCAGTTAATCACTAAGGAAACTTTGATGATGATTTCATGCATTTATAATTCTTAGAATACATTTTGGCTTATTACCATATCTTATACCTGTATCTGTCTGTCTGTGTTGTTTCTTTTCCCCTGAAATGTCCTTTCTTCTCTTCCTATTCAAACCTTACCTATCTGCTGAGGCTCATTCCAATCCCAGCTTCCTCAACAAGTTCTCTGCACTAGATGATGGAAAAGGTTTTCATAGACTCCTAGGGATTTTAAAAGGGGCTTGAGATCACATGAACAAACATTCTCATTTTATAGGTAAGGAAACGGAGACCCAGAAGGGAGGAGTGACTTTGCTTAGAGGGAGCAGGGCAGTCATACAGTGGACCACTCGTGGAGTTGGGGCTGCCGCCCAGGAGGTGGGGTGACCCCGGCCATGTTCTTCCTAATGCACCACTTTGCCACTCCCTTCCTAAACTTCCCTAGGCAGAGACATGGTAGCCTTTTGTCCGGCCAGAGATGGCATGGGAGATGGAAACGGGACCAAGCTGAGCCCGTGAGACTCCTCCCTGAGGTTTTTGCTGGAAATGGGAGGACATACATGTTCTCTTTTACTACTGTTCTTAAGCTGGGAGGGGATAAAACTGGAGCTCACGGAGGTCAGTCATCAATGACACCATCTGCAGAGAGCCCTCTGAAGCATGGCGCCAGTGCATGGGAAGGCACGAGGAGCAAGAGGGATTCCAGGCACCATTGCTGGAGCAGCCCCTGAAGCTGGTGGGTCCTGGGACTTTCCCATTCTGTGGGCCTTTTTGCTTAACTTGAGTTGGACTTTTTTCTTACCACTAAAACGCAGCCCTAAATAATACAATCACTTTCTTTTTTATATTAGAATTTAAATATTTTGGACATACTTCTCTGTGTAAGCGCATATGCCTCTCAATACCTAACACAATACCAGTGACTGTCTCCTTACAGAGTCATTGAATCTTACTTTTGTATGAGAAAGTAACAGTTTCCACTCCTGTCTTAAATGTTTCATTTAGCACTTTACTTGAGAATAGAATAAGCCTCACACATGAAAGGTTTCATGTGCATAAATAATGAGAAGATGCTGAAGTGAGACCAAAATCAACTTCCCAGCAAATTCACTCTCCATCACACATTTTTATACCAGAATGACTGAATTCTGAGATCATACGATCACAGTCGTTATCAGTGTTAATGGGAGAGGGAGAGAGAGAGAGAGATACTGAATTCAATCTAAATTCCAATCTCCAATTCTCCTCCAGAATTGGGAGCACCTCCCTCCCCATGTAATCACTGGGGGTGAAACAAGATCAGAGTAGTTTCCATGGGCTGCCCCTGGTGGGGTCAAGACAGGCCCCTGAACACCCTTGCTGCCAGATTAATTTTCCTAAAGATTAATTTTCCCAAAGACCATTTTCCATCATGTTTCTTTGCATCTTGGATACCTGGAATTGGTTAATGCCAAACGCATTAACCAGTGAGTCTCACCCTCGAGTGTGAAGCATGCCCCTCACCTACCAGGATTTGGGGAGGTGCTGGGAGGGCATGTCTTCATTGAAAACAAAGAGCTGTCACGTTCCATTTGCTTTTATTTGAGTTACGCATTATTTCGTTTTGAAATTTCAAATCATATTAGAGAAAGGCGTATTGTTTTTTGTTTTACTGGGCATATTTTAGAAATGGTTGAGAAGTACTGGCTTAAGGAATGGGCTGCCAAGGCCTTCCATAAGCCACTTCTTCCCATCTAATTTCTTACCAGAAGACAGCAGGCAGAGGGTTGGCTCACCAAAGCCCACCTGGGCCAGCTCCTTTCGATCCCAGGGGGTGTGCTTTCTGTCTCTCTGCTTTCTACCCTCTCAACTAAACCTCAGTCAGTTCATGCTTCTCTTTCTTGCTAATTCCAGCCTACCCAGAACTGTATTTGTCAGACCCACTTAGAACTTAATTAGCTTGACTTCGAAATATATGCTAATTTAACATCTTCAACTATATCATTAAGAGCCAAGACCATTTCCCATTTCCTGTGTTTTTCCTATATTACGTAGCACAGTGCTAGACCTATAACACGGATCTGTTCTGAATCAAGAGAGAGGGTGAAAGAAGTGGCATTTTCTTACATCTGAGATATTATTCACAATATTTAACAATGTTGCCATGGGGACACCAGTCCATCAGAATGGAGCTGGAGGCCTAGAGCTACACTGCACTTAACACTTTAGTTGCTGAAAAATAGAAGCAGCCTGAGAGTGGCAGGGGAGGGGAGGGTCTCAGGCTGCCCAGGATGGGGAGAACTGGCTGAAATGAAACACATTCTGTTCACCACTGATTAATTTGGCTAGTATCTCTGCTTCACTTTTTTTCAGTGTAAATGATATCTCTGAGATGCCAGGGAGCTTAGGAAAATGATTCCAGCATAGTATAAACGACAGGTATTGCTATTAAGAGCGACTCAGGACTCATGTTTTTGGTACTCTACATGCCATTCATTCTTTCTATTGCTAGAAATAGTAATGTATGCCATTCATTCCTTCTATTACTAGAAATAGTAATTCATGCCATTCATTCTTTCTATTACGAGAAATAGTAATTCATGCCATTCATTCCTTCTATTACTAGAAATAGTAATTCATGCCATTCATTCTTTCTATTACTAGAAATTACTATTACTAGAAATAGTAATAGTAATGAATGGCATGTAAGGTAGACAGAGAGGTACTCTAGAGCTCTGTGTCAGCAGCTGTATGCCAGCAAGAAACATGGTATGTTAATACTTTTGAAGGGTCTCTGCCCCTCCTGTGTGTATGACACATCCTCGCAGGAGCCCACCCTTTATCTTAGCTAACTTGTAGGGAGCCTGGCACATCTCTTCTTACCCGCTGGCCTCCAAAGCATGTGCAGGAGCAAATGGCACCAAGATATTCCTTCTGCCACTGTTCTCCTACGTGGTACGTCTTCCCATCATCATAACACGTTGCCTCATCTGCATATAGACACAAGACAGATGCACGTGTAAGCTGAGAAGAATACTGCAGACTTGATCTAGGGGTGGGTTCTATTTCTATCCTAAATTTGTATCATCACAGTGCAAATTCCACATATTTATGTGAATCATCCATAAGAGAAGTACTGCTATACAGATCTTAGGGTGGCATTTCCAAAAATTAGATTTAATATACTGGAAAGGCTCCAATGGGAAGATGGAAATCGTATTTTACAAGTTGGATCTACAGACTAATAAAGCGGCTTTCTAGCATTTTGCTGCAGATAATGGTCAAAATACTCAGGTTGGAAAAGTGCTATAGTGTCCTGTAATAACATTAAATCATGACTCAGTTTTGAAGCTTGTCTTCACTTTCCCAAATCAAAAGACTAAGAAACCCACTGTTCACTCCTCAAGGAGACCTAAAGTCTCTGATCATTTCTGTGAATGAGAGTTACAGCCTGATAATGAAAGTGGGAACGCTTAATAAGGCAACTAAAAGTGATCTGTGATGACGTACGAGGGTCACACTTGAATTCTCCTTTTCCGTTCCCAAGACACGTGCAGCTCATCATCTGGCCATTTTCTCCCTGACGGTCCCACTTCTCTCCAATCTTGTAGTTCACACCATTGTCGTGGCACCATCCTGTAGGGGTGGGGAAAGTCAGGACCAAAAAGTTATTTGTATATTCTGACTCACAAGACAGTGGGTGAACTGGGACGTGTCACAGGGTCTTCAGAACCACGATCTGGAAGAAACAGCAAGTTAAAGATAAAAACCCCTATAATGGGCCATTTTATTTTATTTATTTATTTAATTTATA
>NC_045444.1:101822947-101877122 GCF_002776525.5 Piliocolobus tephrosceles
GCTATTTTTTTTTTTTTTTTTTTTTTTTGTATTTTTAGTAGAGATAGGGTTTCACCATGTTGGGTAGGCTGGTCTCAAACTCCTGAGCTCAGGTGATCCGCCCACCTCAGCCTCCCAAAGTGCTGCGATTACAGGTGTGAGCCACCATGCCTGTCCAATGGGCCATTTCTTTGGTTGACTTTTAAAATATTATTTTTTGGCCGGGCGCGGTGGCTCAAGCCTGTAATCCCAGCACTTTGGGAGGCCGAGACGGGCGGATCACGAGGTCAGGAGATCGAGACCATCCTGGCTAACGCGGTGAAACCCCGTCTCTACTAAAAATACAAAAAAAAATCTAGCCGGGCGAGATGGCGGGCGCCTGTAGTCCCAGCTACTTGGGAGGCTGAGGCAGGAGAATGGCGTAAACCCGGGAGGCGGAGCTTGCAGTGAGCTGAGGTCCCGCCACTGCACTCCAGCCTGGGCGACAGAGCGAGACTCTGTCTCAAAAAAAAAAAAAAAAAAAAAAATAAAATAAAATAAAATAAAATATTATTTTTTTTATCATTTACCATTTTCTAGGGCATTTTAAGATCCAATTTATTCTGCCACAATCATGACATAAGAATAGTCAAATGAAATGACTTTCATTTGAATTCCACAATTTAAAATTGTGGAAAACTAAAGTGGGATTGGAGTAGACTGTTAGGAATAGATCCTAGATGAAAAATCACTTTTGGATTTGCACAAACCCTGGATACAAAATAGTTCAATTAACCATAAAACAAGGATCAGCTGATCTCTACATGCCACCACCTGTTTCAGGTACATGGGAAGAGTGGGAGAAAAAGAACCTGGATAAAACAAAACAAAAACAAACAAAATGCTAAATTATTGGTTATTATCCACATCAAATAAGACTGGTTCTGTGGAATATAAATAAAAGTCACAGTTATATGTCTTTAACTACTATACGTAAGAGATAACTTTTTAAACCTCCAGGGCTTATACAACAAAACACACCTCAGAAGCTTATATAACAATATACTGCTTCTTCCATTTTATCAACAATTCAGCCTGCCTTAAGTTACAAAGTAAAATAATTAGACAACTATGACATCAAAACAAAGATTATGTAAGTTTAGCCAAAGAGTCACATAAATGAACTTGACAGCTCTGTTCCCACAATTGCACCTAAGTGCTTAAACAGGAAATAAACATACAAACTTAAATGTAGTTCGATTTCAGGAGTTAAAAACCACCTACTTGAAGTCAAATATTAAAATTTCCAACTCCTAAACAGCATATGATGTTTTTACTGTTTTTCATTTTCAGATGGTCAAATATGGAAGTCTATATTGAAAACATTGGCTGGCTCTAAAATTTCAGTCTGGATTAAATGATTTCAAGTATACAAGCTAAGTAAAATACTTTGAAAATCCTTTTTTACCAAGTCCTATATTCCAACCCCATGGGATATGATTTCTGTATGTCTATAGGTGGCTTATTTATAGGCATAATGGTCAACATCTGTAAAAATGAACCAATTGTCAATAATAGTCACATCTCCTAAATACAAAGAATAAATGAAAGGTTTATAAATTCTAATCCTAAATCTCAAAGCATAATAGATATTTCCTAGGCACGTTTTAACTTAAAAAGTTTGAAAAATTAAAACCTATTAGAATTTGAAAATCAAACACTTATCAATTCAAGTTGATTTTTAATGATCTAAAAGCAGATTATCTGTTTTTTCTTTTATATTTCTAGCAACATTCAAGCTACCTGGGCTATGTGTGTGAGGCAAAAGTGTGTGCATGTGTACTATGATATGTGCATGTTTGGTTTATGCTGAAGGAGACAGTGTTTTTGAGTCTAAATGTTCACTTCTGATTTCACTCAACACTAAAGATTAAAAGAGATTTGAAGTTTTTCTGTGTTTCTAATACTCTTAATTAGACCTGGTTCCAAAAGTCTTTAACTTTATCGATTTGTTTTCACAGAAAATTTTAAAAATCAAATTAGCACCATAACCTTATATTTAATTAATGGTTGTGTTGGCATACAACCCTTGAAATGAAGCAATGTCCACCAAGTAAAATTTCCCATCATTTTTCTATGATGCAAAATATTACTTTGAGTCAAACAGTATTCCCTTGTTTGCTTCATGTTTGGAAGAACCTGTGTCTTCCAAACATGCTTCCTTGGCACATGAGTGCATGCATGGAACTGAGGAGACGAACAGGCAAGTGGATGGACAAAGCAACTACTCACTAGATGAATCACATCTGAAATGACCACTTCCAAAGCCTAAGCAGTGGCACAACAGTTTAAAGCCTGATTCAGACATTCGTTCCCACTCATCTCCAACGGCGTAATGGGAAACCGTGTAGGGGTCAAAGCATGAGTCATCCGTAGGTTGGTTCAAGCCTTCATTGACTATGAAGAAAAGGAGGAAAAAGCAAAAAGAGACATCTTGTTAATCGATTTGGACCATAAGAAGAAAACTGAATGACTGTATACAGTGACTTAATCTAAAACAAAAATTCTAGGAGGATTAAGAGGCATTCATCTGTTCTATCAAGGCATTAACTGCTCTAAAAAACCATGCTTAGATGTAGTCAGTGGACACCTGTCACAGGCATCTGACAAGAAGCCCATCTTTTATTTTTCCCTCTGTTTCTAAAATAATTGCCATTTCTGCTAAAACTACTTTATAGAACGTGGAACAGATCTTGAGGCAGTTTAAGCTAGTTGAGAACTTCAGTGGGACGCAGAGACTAGCGATGCCTCTCCACTGGTACCTGAGTGACCTTGGGCTAGCTATTTAACATTGCTCTGCCTTGCTTCCCTCATCTGCAATACTAGGAGAATAATAAAAATATCTGTACCTCCTGGGGAATTTGTGAAGATGATATAAGGTCATGAATTCAAAACATTGACCCTTTTCCAAGACTTAGAAAGTGTTCACTAAATAGAGAATAATTATTAAAGTTGTCTTTTGCTTATAATGCAAAAGTCTTAGCATTTTAATATACCATTATAATGTAATTTTCACATTTATTATTGTAATTTTTGCATAATAGTGCAGAAAACCTAGATTTTGGACACTGTTATTATAGTGGTGAGACCGCTTTATCAGTGAGGTCAACGGTTCCAAATAAGAAAAAGCCCTTGGAATACAGATGATTTAGGAATGAGTAAGGGAGTGTCTTCATGTTACCTAAAATCTTACCTCTTTATGATTTGGAAAAGCTTATTTTAAAAAAAATCTATGCAAACAAAGCATGCTTCAAATTATTCCCTAAAAATTAAATAAACTAATTTACTTTGACTTAAAGTCCCACTGTGTATTTTTCTTTTTACAGTGCAAAACTCAACAGCTCAAAAGCAGTAGATATTTGAAGTGCCTAATTTTTAAAAGGCATCAACCTTGAAGAAAATAGTGTTTTGGAGAGCTAGTAAGTCTGAGACGTCTCAAAGCTGGGAGAACCTGGTTGTAATGTAGAATACTGCTGCTGGGAATAAGGAGTTTAAAAGAAAAATTGAAGAAACTTAAATTGTTCCTAGGGGTTTCTATACTCAAAAGAGCCAGGAGTTAAAATTCCATCCTAACTAAAGTTAGAGATGGAATCTTTTTTTTTTTTTAAAATGACTTAGAAAAACACAAAGACCTTTTTGCTCTTGAAAATTCTGTTCACGTGGCATTCTGCTAGTAAAATCACAAAAGGCAAAGATAAGCATTACTGTGGATATGTAATACAACAAACACAAATTAATCTCCTCCCATCCTCCAGCCAAATGCTCAACTGCTTAATTCACAGGAATTTATACATGTAAAGTAGCACAGTCTTCTATCAGATGAGGGAAGAGGCTAAAATTAAGCAAGTGGCCTTAGGAATAAAATCTGTCACTTGGCAAAAACAGGACTTAGCACTCTCTGTTGGTGTGGAGTAGAGAACCCTCCTGTTGGAAGATTCGGGATTCACGGTTTTGATTATCCCCTATCTCATGTGCCTTGGTGAATCTTCAGCTGCTTCAAATTGAGCAGCCAGGTGGCACACTATTGATTTAAAAGGATTTCCCAGGTGCTACAGCGAAGAGTCAATGATCTTTTAACCTCTATAGAAGCTTTTGACCAATATAGTCAGAAAAAAAAAAATGGAAATAACGTTGGAAAAAATGGAAATAACATTGGAAAAAATGGAAATAACATTGGAAAAATGAATTAACATTGGAATAACATTCTTTGCAGACAGAAATGCACAATGTTGGTAGCATTTTATATCAGGAGCAAAAGCCAACTGTCCCCATGTCTGCAGAAGGGGTATTTTCTTTATAGGTAATTGTTTCAGTATTTAAGAATCACTCAAGAGGACAGCAGCATGGTGAGATGGAGAGGATCTGGGGAAAGACATCAGGAAACCTGTGCCCTATATGAACTCAGATACTCACAAGTAAGGACTCAGAGTGTTATACTAAATAATATTTGAAGTCCCTTCCAGATCTATAATCATATCACCATTTGACAGTCTGTCAATTACGTATGCATTTTGTGAAGACAACAGGATATGGCAGGAGGTGAGGGAGAGATTAATTTAATACAAAGTTGCTCATTTATTTCATGTTGATGTGTTGCATTATTTCCCAAAGATAAAAAGACAATGGCAACAAAGGTACAGTCAACAGAACAGCCCATCTCTGGTGTGGAGCAGAGGGGAGCCTGTGTCTAAACAATACGTGTTTACGTACCAGAGTTGCCCACGGTAACAACCTCTTCCCGAACCTTATGCCTCTGCTGGTCTTTCAGTGCCTCCACTATGATGTTGTAGGTGGCACCTCTGGTGAGGCCTGTCAGAGTAGCACTGGTAGAAGTTCCAGGAACCCTAAACTGCAATTATCGGTATATCCAAAGCAGAGAGAAAGCATTATAGTGAGGAATGACATGGGCTCTCCTCTTACCAACAACCCTCACTGTTTAAACAAAGCAAAGGAAGACAATAAACAACAACAACAAAAAAGGAGGGTATAGTGGTCCTAACCAGCTGAGGAGAGAAATGGAACAAGGATAGGGGCTATCATTCCTGCCAGATTTTCCTGCCAACAATCTATCTATGTGCTCCGTAGTTAACAGGAGCCCTCGACAATACTAGAGACAGCCTGCCCTTGATCTTGCCTCAGTCGCAGGTCTGCATAAGCCCTCTGGTAGCTCTGGCCATGTTTGCTTGACATAAAACCTGGACACTGCACTATATGGGAGACACAGTCATGCTAGTCCAGGAGATACCTGACCCCAGTGTGGAGTCCTTAAAACAGTTGGGCAAATCCTGAAACCTGTTTCTAAGCTCATAAATTTCCTACAGTGTTGTCAGTTTTTAAATTCTACCACTTTCTAGAAATAACAACATAATAAAAATTGATACTGTCAGTGGGCCGGGTGCAGTGGGTGGCTCATGCTTGTAGTCCCAGTACTTTGGGAGGCCAAGGTGGGTGGATTACAAGGTCAGGAGATTGACACCATCCTGGCCAACATCGTGAAACCCTGTCTCTACTAACAATACAAAAATGAGCTGCGTGTGGTGGCACATGCCTGAATCCCAGCTATTTGGGAGGCTGAGGGAGGAGAATCGCTTGAACCAGGGAGGTAGAGGTTGCAGTGAGCCAAGATCACGCCACTGCACTCCAGCCTGGGCAACAGAGCAAGACTCTGTCAACACAAAGATACACATTTTAGAGAATCGACCACTTATCAGCTACTATGCACAGCTTAGCCTGTTTTTTTTTCTATAGACATATTGTAGATAGTGGGGTTCTTCAAGGACAAATCGTAAAGGTAGTGTTGTAGACTGCTACGCACGAATGGAAATTCAGGTAGAATGTTTTTCTTTCTTTTCTAGAATCATCTCTTTGTCCTTACTCAAAAAGGAACCTCAAATGTGTGAGAATAATAGAAATAGTTTCATTTTCTCTATGAAATAAAAGCTAGTGTCTCTCTGGTATATCCTCTAAAGTACAGCCATGTTGGGATTAAAAAAAAAAAAAAAGGCTTAAATGTGCCATCTTCTAAGAGGTTCTAGAAGGAAAGCCACTTTTTTTTTTTCTTCAGAAGACGGGGTTTCACCACGTTGGCCAGGCTGTTCTTGAACTCCTGACCTCAAGTGATCCACCTGCCTTGGCCTCCCAAAATGCTGGGATTACAGGCGTGAGCCACTGCACCCAGCCATGAAGCCACTTTTTATCTGAGGGCTGGTCACTTCAGTTACCTAACTTACTCCTTTCTGTGCTGCTCCATGAGAAGTGAAGAGAAAAGTTAATTACCTGTAAGGGCTCTTCATCAGTGCCAACAGGATGACATGAAATGATGTACTCAGAAGTGTCCTGGAATGGGGCCCATGAGATGGTTGTCTGAGAGAGAGCTTCTTGTCCTGCAGAGGCATTTGGATTGAGTCCCGGCCCATGTGGGTAGAGGTGATAGTCTACATCTTCCCTGGGGATGTGACCAATTTGAATCTCCTCACCTACATTCGGCGGGTATGGTCTTGGCCTATGCCTTATGGGGGTGGCTGTTGTGGGAGGTGTGGTCCGCCTAAAACCATGTTCCTCAAAGATCATTTGTTGCCCAACAGTGGGTTGCTGACCAGAAGTGCCAGGAAGCTGAATACCGTTTCCAGTGTCATACCCAGGGTGGGTGATGAAAGGGGTCTTTTGAACTGTGGAAGGAACATCCAAGATCTCTGGTCCATGAAGATTGGGGTGTGGAAGGGTTACCAGTTGGGGAAGCTCGTCTAGCCAAGAGAGGTTAGAGCCAAAAAAGCAAAGCGGATTAAGCTCCAAGAAGCAGCAGCAATAATAATAATCTATTCAGGCAACAATGAATGTTCACCAGTGTGATAAAAGCCCTCAGAAAATGAGCAGTTCTGAGATCACGAAACACTTTTTCCAGAAAGAAATCTTTAGGATTTTTCTCAAAGGTTTCTTTATAGTTTAGAAAGAAAAAAGTGTTAGTATGAATTTATCATACACACAGCTTTAAACCTCTGGGCCCCTTAGAAGCTGCCTCTGCTCAAATTAAACCTAATAGAACTGAAATGTGCATTCTCTTTCTTTCTTTTTTAAATTGGAGAAGCAAGTTGTAAGAAGTAGAATCCAGACTAATCTTATCAGTGTCTTCAGTATGAGAATTACAGAGGTTTGGCTCAACAGTTTTTCATGGGTTGAAATGGTAAAAATAGATAAAACACACATTCATTTTTAAAATTTTCCTATCATGACAGCATTTTCTTGAAATTAAAACTGGGTGCAAAAGCAAGACATTATTTAGCTCTAAGTTGTAGAAACCAAATAATAAATAAAGATAAATGTGAGAGGTTTCTCTTCCTCCTTTAAAAAAGGAAACATTTTAAAATTCAACAGAAGGTATAAAAGAAGAGCAATGATAGCAACTTGGTTTTACATTTTAGCATCTTGTTTGAATTTTTAAAAGGTGAATAACAAGGCTTTATATTGAGTGGCTGTAGTAAAGAAAAAAAATAAAACCAAACTCTGCAGTGCATGTTAAATTATTCCTGCTATTACAGAATACAATATATACACTATGCTGTTAGAAAAAAAATCACAAGAAATGCATCAAAACATGGAGAACCTTTTCATATTGCAAGATTGCTCATCTGTTATTAGTTTTGTCCTAACTTTCTCCTTGTTACCTGCAAGGTACTCTTACCTGTCTTTTTCCTTCCAATCAGGGGCTCGCTCTTCTGATTATTCTTCAGGGCAATGACATAAATTGTATATTCGGTTCCCGGTTCCAGGCCTGAAGAGAGAATAGAAGCATCACATTATGTCAATGGGCTCAGCTAGTCAAGTGGAAGTCGGTCTCACCAGCAGATGCTACTGGGAGGAGGCACTTCCTCTCCAGCTGGCTGTTGGCCTCTTGAAGGTAAAATCGACTTCACTTTTCCTCCATAAACACCTAAATATCCTGCATATAAAGTTCACATCGCAAATTACTTGTCTGACGGTCATATCTGACACCTGAATAGACACTTTTTGGGTACCTTTTCCAGGGTATTCTTTTACCATGCGGTCTTATTTGCCTTTTTGAATTTAAGAAAATCTATCAGCATCATATACCACCACTGGAATATCAGTTTGGAAGAGAGTCCTGCAGATTATATACATGAATCTACTTAGGCCTAATAACCAAGTGGTTCTCAGTGGCAGATCAATGAAAAGTGAAACTCAAGGCAAGTGGGAGAGATTGGTCAATCTTTGTGCAGCCTCTGTGGGAAGTGTCCAGTTCAGTTCCTCTCATATCTGCTTCTATTTTCCTGTTCTCCCCAGTTCTAAAAAGGCAGTGTGTCCTTCTAATGTCTGTATGTTCTATGGGGATTTTAAAGTCTAGGTGATACGCTATACAGACTGATATGGTTTGGCTCTGTGTCCGCATCCAGATCTCATCTGGAATTGTCATCCCCATGTATTGAGGAGAGGAGGTGATTGGTTCATGGGGGTTGTTCCCCCAGGCTGTTCTCATGATAGTGAGTTCTCACAAGATCTGATAGTTTTGTAAGTATCTGGAAGTTCCTCCTTTGTGCTTCTCTCTCCTTCTGCCATGTAAGACATACCTGCTTTCCCTTCCAACATGATTGTACATTTTCTGAGGCCTCCTCAGCCATGCGGAAATGTGAGTCAATTAAACATCTTTATAGCAGTGTGAAAACAGACTAATACACATAATAGTTTAAAAATTTCATCTCTTGGGCAAAAATAATACTAGAGACTTATAGTCTTTCCCACCAAGGTAACCAACTCTTATTCGCCATTCCAGGCATTCTTTCCAATGTGGGTGGTTGGGATTGCTCTGCCGCAAGACCTATCCTGTGATAGTGGTCAACAAGGCCAATGGCAGGTGGTGCTCTGGCAAGTCCTGCAAGATTGCCATACCTATAGAGAGCTGAGTGTAATGACAGAATCACTATCAGCTAGTTTGCTTTGAAAAATATCTTTCTCCAGAACTGAATTGACAGGTATCTGGCAAACTTGCAGCAAAAGGAAAACATGAGTCTAGTCATGCCATTTAGGACAGTCTTGAAATTGCATTTTCCTTCACTCACGCCTTCTGGGATGTATTGAGCTGTATCACTCCTACACAAAGAATGCTTTTTGAGGTTATCAGGAACAGGGTTTTGCATTCTCATGACACAGTATCAAAGACGCAGCGGGAGTTTGCTAAGGACTTCATGTGTCCTAGGTAGTAAGAAGGAAAATGACAGCATGGAAGCAGCAATACCAGTAATAGTAGCCTCTGTGACACCAGGGCGGGGCCGAGGGACCACTTCTCTGGGAGAAGACCCAGGCTTCTCATACTTGATGATGTAGCCGGTGATCCTGGCACGTGGCGGCTGCCACGATACCAGCAAGGAATTGGGTGTGGTGGCCAGGAAACGCAGGTTGGATGGTGCGTCAATGGCTGAAAGAAAACAAAATTAAGTCTCTAAGAAGGCAAATAACCAAGAAAATTACTCCCACACTTTTCTCCCCAGCCCTTCTAAACACACTTAAAAGAATCCGAGAATACTGTAAACCGGAAACAGGATCCTCAGGAATCTATAATACAAAAATATCCACCTCACATTTGTTTTTTGAGTTCATGAGACTGACTGCATACAAGTCAGTGGTATTTCCTCAGTAGAAGGTATAGTTACCAGTGGAGGCGTCGATGACCACAGGGGAGCTCCGGGCATTGTCGTTCAAGGTGTACAGGTAGATCTTGTAGTCAGTGCCTGGTTGTAAACCTGGGATTTGAGAAGAGATGATTTTTACCAGTTCTTGCTTTACTAAGAGAATTCTCAAGCTTGCCTGCAGTTTTTCTGGGTTCCTCTATCATCCCATATTTATATAGACTATCAAAGTGGTCCACATTTGAACAGTAAAGTAGAGCATGGTATGGATGTAACTGTTAACAAGAAATGTATCTTGAAAGTGAATCACTGATGCAGATAAGGACACTGGCTAAAGTAAATTCTGGAATGCAAAAATGCTATATTGGAAGAGGCAACGTTCATTGCAGAATGAGGCGCAGCCATTTATTGAGGTTTTCTCTTTATAGTAATTAGATGATCAATAGCTGAGCCTTGGAATCACAATTTTAAAAAACTGAAAAAGACCTCAGATATTGAATATTCTTTGGTTACAACTTTGACCTTTATTAAGTAGTATCATTTGCTTTTATATTAACTATGCTTTTTAATCTATACTAATGCTAAGATCTATATGTCACTGTTTTTTATTTCTTTTAGTTCTAAACTTTGTGTTATAATTTTTTAAATAGGAAAGGGCACAATGATGAAAGATCAAACTTGTTGAATGAAACTTATGCCATTTCCATGACAAATATTACACAAAATCAGGCATTCAAAAGACAAAACAATTTCTGATCATAGCATGAAAATCACGTTCTAAAACTGGGTTATGATAACACTGAAAATAAATTTTATCAGTGTCAGTCTTAGAGCAATTAATAAGTCAGTTTACATTGTGGATATTTTTTAACAAATGTGGTTAGCACAATGAGTTCCCTGACCTGTGATGGTGTAGCTTCTGACATCTGGCTTGATGGTTCTCTGGATTGGAGTCTGGCCGTTGGCTGGAACAGCATCAACTTGGAAGCCAGTGATGGTCTCGGTCTTGGTTCTCCAGCTAATGGTGATGGTGGTCTCAGTAGCATCTGTCACACGAGCCCTTCTTGGTGGGCTGACATCTGCACAGGAGCATAGCTAGAGATTAGTGCCTGCTTGGCTCATCCTTGTAAAGTTTTGGTATTTTAAAATGTTTCCTTGGCATATTACCAAATTCATCCATTTCAAAAAATATATAACTAGTAATGTGTAGATTATCTCCTTTGGCATTCAGACAGAAAGGTCAACTGCAATTAGAAAATATGAAAAATCTACCTCTCATACATTTTATTTTGAAGAACTGAAAAGCTTTATAGATACTACCAGTGGTTCCTAGGGCTGGCTTTTTAGTATCTACAAATATTTCAATAAATATTAAAATTATTAATGCATTATAATGTAAAAATATGTGTGGTAGGAGTTATAACATGGCCAGCTAACAATTAGATGTGTGTATGTGTGTGTGAGAGAGAGTGTGTGTGTGTCTGTGTGTGTCTAATATTACTGCAAGTATTTTGTCTTTTCTCTCAATAGGTAAAATGCCATCCTTCTTTTATAAATGATGAAACTTTGACACTTTACCTGACTTTTGAAAAGGCATATATCAAGTTATTGATATAATAGAAGACTAGAATCTAAGCCTGATTTTGGTCCAATGGTTACTGTGCTGTGATATAATTTGGATATTTGTTCCAAATCTCTGTTGAGTTGGAATCCCCAGTGCTGGAGGTGGGGCCTGGTGAGAGGTGTTTGGATCATGGGGGCACATCTCTTGTGGCTTGGTGCTCTCTTTATGACAGTGAGTTCTCTAGAGATTGGGTCATTTCAATGTGTGGAGTCCTCCCCCACAACTCTCTCTCTCTCTCTCTCTCTCTCTCTCTCTCGATCTTGCTTTTGCCACAGCCATGTGATGTGCCTGCTCCCCCTTGGCCTTCCACCATGATTGCAAGCTTCCCAAGGCCTCCCTAGAAGCCAAGATACCAGCACCATGCTTCCTGTAAAGCCTGCAGGCCTGTGAGCCAGTTAAGCCTCTTTTCTTTAGAAATTACCCAGTCTCAGCCGGGCGCGGTGGCTCAAGCCTGTAATCCCAGCACTTTGGGAGGCCGAGACGGGTGGATCATGAGGTCAGGAGATCAAGACCATCCTGGCTAACACGGTGAAACCCCGTCTCTACTAAAAACTACAAAAAACTAGCCGGGCGAGGTGGTGGGCGGCTGTAGTCCCAGCTACTCGGGAGGCTGAGGCAGGAGAATGGCGTGAACCCGGGAGGTGGAGCTTGCAGTGAGCTGAGATCCAGCCACTGCACTCCAGCCTGGGTGACAGAGCGAGACTCCGTCTCAAAAAAAAAAAAAAAAAAATTACCCAGTCTTAGGTATTTCTTTATAGTAATGCAAGAATGGCCTAATGTGCATTGTTTAGATATAGCAGAAGCCAGTGGGGTGTCCCCAAGCTTAGCTCTATGAAAACAAATTCTAACAAGTAGAGCATAAACAAGATGTCAGTCCTAGTCCATTATAAGCTTATGAAGTGATTCCATTTTATGGGTCAGTAGACCCCTTTCTGAAGGAGTATAAAAGATGACAGTCATGCATCAAAAAGACAAATCGATTTTCAAATGAGGACTCATTCCACTTTTAACATATATATCTAAAAAAGCATTTATTTATTTATTTTAAGAGACAGGGCCTTGCTATGTTGCCCAGGTTGGTCTGAAACTCCTGGCCTCAAGTGATGCTCCCACCTCAGCTTCCCAAAGTGCTAGGATTTTAGGCATGGGCCACTGAACCCTGCTGATTTACCATTCTTTAATTTTGTCTATACAGAGGGTTTGTCGATATGAAGAGATTTTATTGCTTACTCTCTAGAGTGGTGACAACTCCCTGAGCTGGTCTGCTTGTCAAAGTGTCCTTAAGAGCATAGACACTCACTTCATATTTGGTGGCCACCTAGAGAAATAAGGGCATGGTGAGTGTTAGCAGTATCATGAACTGAAACCCAGGGAGTTTCACTATAGCATTAGGTAAATACAATGGTTAGAAAATAAAAAATAAACAAACTAGCAAAACTCACAACCTTGTAAATTCCTTGATTAATTTCATTCCTACAGTGCAGGTGATCAACGTATTTAATTTATCAATTTTAAAATGCTCTTAGCAGTTAAGCTTAAGTAAGCCATAGATTACATACTTAAACTAAGCTGGTAAAAAAAATGAGGAAAGTGAGTATTAGCATATTTTTCTTTTTTATGATCTGACAGGTGCAAATCATAATTTTTTCTTTATCATAGAGAGGCAAAAAGAATGTTCCATTTTGTCTCTGAATACTCTTTCTGTAGTTTCCCCTGAAATTGACCTTACGTTAAGAGGTACATCAATCCCCTAGGTTCCTAACAGTTTTCTGCATGTATGTCTGGAAGGTTTTTAATATGTTTTAATGAGGTAGGATCAAGGTAAACTGGTACAAACTGTAAAATATTTTTTACCAAGATAACAGAGATCAGAAAATACATAACTAAGTTGATTTATGCATTCAACCAATGGGTATGTAAATTGTCCCCCACAACCTTTTAAAATAAGCACAATACATCTAAAAGAGCTGAACAAAATCCAAAGCTATTTATAAAATTCTGTCCCAATGGTTACCTGGAAAACTTAGGTCAACATAAAGGAATTCTGTTGAAAGAAAGTTACAATAAGATTATTTGATGCAGAGGAAAAGAATAGATTTATTATGACATTATATTTTCACCACCTTAGAAACTGTGTTAGAGATGGTCTCCATCTTTATTCCAATGAATAAAGGTCACATCTTACCATAAGTCCTGATACAACCACGGATGAGCTGTCAGGAGCAAGGTTGATTTCTTTCATTGGTCCGGTCTTCTCCTTGGGGGTCACCCGCACTCGATATCCAGTGAGCTGAACATTGGGTGGTGTCCACTGGGCGCTCAGGCTCGTTGGTGTGACCTGAGTGAACTTCAGGTCAGTTGGTGCAGGAATGGCTGTCGGGATTGTCAATGGTTAGAGGTTATCTTGTAGGAAATGGGGAAAAAGGAAAATAAAGTGGGTTCCAAGAAGTAGAATGGATTGTTCTTGTTGGGTTAGGTGGGTTCCCTGGTCAAGCAAAGATTCAATACGAGAAAGTACAATAAGGGATGCAAAATGAAGAAAGTGTTTGCTGAGAAATGTGTTTTATATCCACCAATTCTCAGAATCACTGAAAACATTTGGGTAAATGCCAGAACTCTAAGAGATTTTAGGTTTTAGAAGTGTTTTTGCTTTCCCTTAAAAAAAAAAAGTTATATTGACTTATTGACCATTATGATTTATTTTCCCTTTGTATGGAAAAATAAGCAGTAGCCCTTTTTCTTTCTTAAAATTTTTAATTAATTTAGAAACAGGGTCTCGCTCTGTCATCCAGGCTGCAGTGCAGTGGAGCTGTCATAGCTCATTGCAGCCTTGAACTCGTAGGCTCAAGCGATCCTCTACCTCACCTTCTTGAGTAGCTGGGACTACAGGCATGTGTCACCATACCTGGCTAATTTTTTCATATTTTTTGTAGAGACGGGGTCTCACTTCATTGCCCAGGCTGATCACGAACTCCTGGCCTCAAGCAAGGCTCCCACCTTGGCCTCCCAAAGCTCTGGGATTACATGTGTGAGCCACTGCACCCGGCCTCCTTTTTTCTACATAAAGTATCTTTGTATGGATAACCATTTCACACAGTATTCCATCCAAAAAAGAGAGAGTAATGTTTTTATTGTCTCTTTATTTGGACCCTATGAGAGATATGGCTGCTAAATTTGATGTTCTCTCTGTAATGCGGCATAAGAAGAAAATTGGCTCCCAACAGAAGCAGAAAAGAGAAGCGAAAAGCAATAATACAGACTGTCACCTCTAGGGTTTATGCTGCCACTAGGATACATCTTTAGCATTCTACTCTGCTTCAGAAATAAAGCACAAGAGATAAAGTATTATGGAAAGCAATTGCCCTATTGACTGTTTCCTATGTGTCTGAATCACAATCATTTAAGCTAATTATACACCAGCACATGACATCTAACCAGAGAAGAAAGGTCTTACCCATGTGTGCTCAGAATCATGCTGCTATGAAATGCCCCAGTTTGGGTTCCTTTTTATAAGTAAGCTGTATGATGCCAAACTTCTTTCCTTTATACATAGTGAGGGAATCAGAGCTTAGGAAATAATCCACAATTTTAGTATCCTCTTCAAATGTCTTGTTTTATGGTCTTGTTTATAAGCCAAGATACTCCAAAATTTCTTTTTATCAGACTTGTTTACTTAAATATCACCTCAGTTTTATTGTTTCTTACCATTCCTCTTTAAAGAGGATCTTTCCTAATAATTTTTTTCACCCTTACACGGGAATCAATAGCCCAATGAAGTATAATTCATTTAGCAGGGCATAAAGCCGCTGCTCCCATGGGCACCTGGTGGTGCAATTAACCATATACCTGTGGACTGGGTTCCAATCAGGGGCTGGCTCTCCATATCATCGTGCAAGGCAACCACACTGACTGTGTACTCAGAACCCGGTCTGAGGCCTTGCAGCTCTGCAGTGTCTTCTTCACCATCAGGTGCAGGGAATAGCTCATGGATTCCATCCTCAGGGCTCGAGTAGGTCACCCTGTACCTGGAAACTTGCCCCTGTGGGCTTTCCCAAGCAATTTTGATGGAATCGACATCCACATCAGTGAATGCCAGTCCTTTAGGGCGATCAATGTCTGTTAGGCAAATTAATGGTAAGAGGTTATGTGAAAAGCAAGTTGTGAAATAAGCATTTTTATAACATGCAAAGCAGTTTTGCAGATACCATTTTCTTTGACGAAGTCCAATTAACCCACTATCGAATGGAAAATCACTTAAACACTTGCTTAATCTTTCTTGGTTTAGAAAATATGCAATGTTGCATCACTTATTAAAACATAGGTGTATGTGAGATAAGCAGATACCCTGCAAAATGTCCCCACAATGGCAATGTATTTATATTAATTTAAAGATATTCTACTACCATTTGATTTTACAATGTGATGTTAGTCTCATAGACCTGGATTTTCTATACCTTGGAAGTGGTAAAGCTGATTTGTACCGTCAGATTCAAATTGTTATAATTGTTCTTTTTTTGTTTTGTTTTGTTTTTGAGATGGAGTCTCACTCTATCATCCAGGCTGGGATGTAGTGGCATGATCTCGGCTCACTGCAGCTTCTGCCTCCTGGGTCCAAGCAATTATCCTGCCTCAGCCTCCTGAGTAGCTGGCATTACAAGCGTGTGCCACCACGCCTGGCTAATTTTTGTATTTTTAGTAGAGACGGGGTTTCACCATGTTGGTCAGGCTGGTCTTGAACTCCTGACCTCGTGATCCTCCTGCCTCGGCCTCCCAAAATGCTGGGATTATAGGCATGAGCCACTGCGCCCGGCCCTATAATTGTTCTTACACTCTTCTTTTCTCGTCTCTATTAAGCATTTATATTACACTCTGGTCCAGCCATAGTCCTTCAGATGCCCCAAACATAACAGCTACATGAGGCACACTTCAATCAACTTTACCATCCAGTTGTAGAAAAGACGGTCTAGGAAAATTTTTTGTAGATTTGCTATAGGCAAATAAGATTTCGCTGAGGCCATCTGAGCAAAAGAAATTCAAAGCACAGCAACTAACTATGGTAGTTTCACAACTTCTTTCTCTGTAAATTCCTTGCTTGGCACCGAGAAGGAAAAAAGATGTTCGTAAAGGGCTCAGCTCAAGACATAAACTAACCAACACATTGACTTTCCCTATGTGTAATTGCAGAAGACATGTGGGGGGCATTCAGACACCCAAGAACAAAATTTGACTTTGAAAATGGAAACCAAGCAGTGGTTACGTACTGGTTACTGCAGTCTGAACCAGAGGCTGACTCTCTCCGCTTGGATTCTGAGCATAGACACTAACCACATACTCCACTGTGGGCTGCAAACCTTCAATAGTCATTTCTGTTTGATCTGCAAAGGGAGTGAAAAGCAAATACGATACCCACGTCATCCAATGTAAAGTCCTCCAGGCGGCTTCTAGAGTTTGGTAGTGAACATATGGTGGCCTAGAATTTTTATTTGCAGAATTGTAACAAAAATATGGAGGAGTCAGACTTTGATTTCCTCTTGGACAAACCTGTTCATTGCTAATACAAATTACCATATGGGAGTGAAGTCACACTCAAGGATAAATTCTAAAACTTAATATGATGCCCCCAACAATTAGTGATACTGCTCTCAGAAAAAATGAAAATTAACTTGACTTTAATAAATTGCCTTAAGATCCTAATTTCACAAATATTCTATTTAAAAACAAAGACAACATAGCTAAAAGGATCTGAAAAACTCAGGCCATTTCTCTCTTTTTAGTGTGAATGATAAACAAAACCAGAAGGGTGAATTGAGATATTTAAGATGTCCATATCACTAAATAGAACTATCCATGTTAAAACAGAAATGCACTTAAGACTTCTACTGTGAAGAGGGTTGATAACGATCTTGAGCACTGAATTCATGAATGGGGAAAATGATGACATGGGACAAGAATTACATAGTACTCACAACAAGGTAGCCATTTACATAAAAAAGAATATTAGATGCTACCGCATCTATCCTGTTGTATATGAGATGCAGATTATTCTTTTTTTTCCTGAGATGGAGTCTCTCACTCTGTCGCCCAGGCTGGAGTGCAGTGGTGCTATCTCGGTTCACTGCAACCTCTGCCTCCAGGGTTCAAGCCATTCTCCTGCCTTAGCCTCCTGAGTAGCTGGGATTACAGGCAGGAGCCACCATGCCCAGCTAATGTTTTGTATTTTTAGTAGAGATGGGTTTTCGCCATGTTGGCCAGGCTGGTCTTGAACTCCTGACCTCAAGTGATCTGCCCTTCATCAGCCTCCCAAAGTGCTGGGATTACAGGCATAAGCCACCATGCTCGGCCAAGACGCAGATGATTCTTACCTGGACCTGCAGTTTTAGTTTTTGTTGGTCCTGGTCCATTTTTGGGAGTGGTGGTTACTCTGTAACCAGTAACAGGGGAACTTGAAGGCAGCCACTTGACACTAATGCTGTTGTCCTGAACATCGGTCACTTGCATCTGTGATGGTTTGTCAATTTCTGTATATAAAAGCAGGGAGAAACCAGTGAAGCCCCAGTCCTTGGAGAAAAGATTGGACAAGCCCTCCTCTCTAGGTCTGCTATACATTCGAATGATCTCTTACATGAGAAAGGTATTTCTTCTTGAAAGAACACAGAGAGAGCTTTTAGAGGGATGGGGCAGGCATCTCAATACCATTTCCTGTTTTTGAGATGGCTGCTTCATTCACAAAGAAGCTATATTCCACAAGCAGATGTCTGTCATCCTACTTTATCAACTCATCCATTCTTTCGCAACAAAAACACTCTCCATGCCCGTCTCATTGCAGACATGTGGAATATATCAACAAAACTGACACAACTTCCTGCCCTTGGGGTGCTTCCTTCTTTATCTGGCTCAAAACTCTGTTAGCTGCAGGTGTTAGCTGCAGTTTGTTGTCTCATTAAAAAGGAAAATCTATTCCACAATGAGAAAAATACCTTGGGAGAACATTGTAAAAAACTATCTGAATAAATAAGCTGGTGTCACCCCAGAGTAGAAGTTTGTACCTGTTCGGTAATTAATGGAAATTGGCTTGCTGCTTGCGGGGCTGTCTCCACGGCCAGTGACAGCATACACAGTGATGGTATAATCGACTCCAGGTTTAAGGCCACTGATGGTAGCTGTAGACTTGCTCCCAGGCACAGTGAACTCCTGGACAGGGCTATTTCCTCCTGTATGAAAAGGGGTTAGTTCAGAGTGTGAGGGGCTTAGAGCTACTTGGGTATTACTGATTAATTGAATTACCACATTTATAGCAGCATGTAGATCACATTTTCTTGCTTATTCCCTTTTAAAGAGCGCTATCTTGAACAGAAAGGGGTATTTATGCACGTAGCAAACCTTGGTAAGTGTATAAACATTGAGAGAAAATTACAGTTAGCGCTATTTTTACATTTCAGCTTTAAAATGTCACTGAGTAGCAGAGTAGCATTAAAAGTGGGAAGAAGGTAAGCCCTCAACCCAGGATTGCACGCATTGTGTCCTTTTTAAAAATTTCAACGGAATAAATTCCTGTTAAATAAAATTTGGAAAATATAGAAAAGGGAAGAAAAAATAAAAATCACTTATTTCCACCACTGATAATATGTCTGTGAATTTACAATCCTTTTATTTCCTCCGCTCTGCTGTTCCCCCTCTAGTTGTATTATATAAACAACTTTTTATTTGGGTTTTAGAACAAATTATATCATCTATATCTTCCATATTTTCTTGGAAAAAACCAGGGCTCCATTGAATGGACTTGCCAACTTTTCTTTAATTCTTTGTTCACTGTTGGGCTTTCAGGTTAGCCACAACAGAGTCTGATTTAATCAGAGTGTAAAATAGCATTTTACTGCCATACCTGTTTCTCCATAAGTGATCCTGTAATATCTCACGGTGACAGCAGGAGCATCCCAGCTGATCAGCAAGCTGGTGGGGGTCGCAGCAACAACTTCTAGGTCCCTTGGAACATCAGAAACTAGAAAAAAAAACAGGAAACTTTTCACATCCGTAATTTTCAAACAATACTCAGATTTATTCTTTGTTTTCCAAATAATTGTCTTAATGATTCCTTCATACAGTAATGTAAATACTATGTGTAATTAGCAGAATTTAATATTATGACGAATTCAAGATAAGGGGTTACAGAGCCCATTCAAATTGTGATAAAATGATTATTTCAAATTTAGGGAAGAATTTTTTTCCCTCAACATTGTATTTGGAAAAATTTCAAAACTACAGAAAAGTTAAAAAAACGTAATACAAGGCCGGGTGTGGTGGCTCACACCTGTAATCCCAGCACCTTGGGAGGCCGAGGTGGGCAGATCATTTGAGGTCAGGAGTTCAAAACCAGTCTGGCCAACATGGTGGAATCCCACCTCTACTAGAAATACAAAAATTAGCCGGACGTGGTGGTGGGCACCTGTAATCCCAGCTACTTGGGAGACTGAGGCAGGAGAATTGCTTGAGCCTGGGAGGCAGAGGTTGCAGTGAGCCGAGATCCCGCCATTGCACTCCAGCTTGGGTGACAGAGCAAGACTCCATCTCAGGAAAAGAAGAAAAAAAAAAAAGTAATACAATGAACACCTATATACCTTTCCCTTAGGTGTTTGTCTCTGGCTTGACAACTTGAGACTAAAATACAGGTATCATGATGCTACTGTTCCCCTAAGTACTTCAGCCTTTATCTGCTAAGAACAATGACACTATTACCCTAAAATTATATTTTTAAAGGTACTTTGAAACAGTGTTCAGTTTTCTACAATTTTTTTTTTGAGACAGATTCTTGCTCTGTTGCCAGGATGGAGAGCAGTGGCACAATCTTGGCTTACTGCAACCTCCGCCTCCTGGGTTCAAGTGATTCTCCTGCCTCAGCCTCCCAAGTAGCTGGGACTACAGGCGCATGTGACCATGCCCAGTTAATTTTTGTATTTTTAGTAGAGACGGGGTTTCACCATGTTGGCCAGGATGGTCCCGATCTCTTGACCTTGTGATCCACCCGCCTTGGCCTCCCACAGTGCTGAGATCAGAAGCGTGAGCCATTGCACCTGGCCCCCCTGCCTTTTTTTTTTTTTTGAGACAAGGTCTTGCTCTGTCACCCAGGCTGGAGTGCAATGGCTTGATCTCAGCTCACTGCAACCTTCGCCTCCCGGGTTCAAAGATTCTCCTGCCTCAGCCTCCCGAGTAGCAGGAATTACAGGTATATGCCACCACACCTTGCTAATTTTTGTATATTTAGTACAGATGGGGTTTCACTGTATTGGCCAGGCTGGTCTTGAACTTCTGACCTCAAGTGATCTGCCCACCTCGGCCTCCCAAAGTGCTGAGATTACAGGCGTGAGCCACCACATCTGGCCAATTTTCTACATTTTCAATAAAACTTGTGTTATTAGAAATGCATAAATGCTCAAATCAGGTGAGAAATTTCTTGAGAGGAAAAAAATGATCTTCTTTACTGCTACCATGCCTGGACTTCTTTTTTTTTTTTTATAGCAATAGTCAAACCCAAATTCAGAGTCTGGAACCTAATTTCAATTGCTCTAAGCAAAGCAATTCTGACTTGGCTCCAAACCATGAGTCCAGGTTGAACTTTCTGTAACTGATGGGATTGCTGTCTTCTGGGCATTGAGAAGTTAGAGAGTCAACTTGGTTTGAAGAGTGATGATCTGAGGGAATCTCCTATAGGAGGTGCTTCTCCACTTCTGGATTCCCAGGGGACTTCTTTACCATATTCTAAGCGAGGTGTTTCTCCACACATTCTCTGACTTCCCTCTCCATGTCCCATGGCAGTGATCTATTTCTTTTTTTTTAAGAGCTGATGACAGACAACAGCAAGCTACTTTACAGAATCTACCAACTGGGTAGGAAAGTCTTCTGAGTTTCTTTGCAGACCAGAAAACAAGTTACCTGTTGATTGTTGGCCAATCAGTAAGGGACTTTCCTCTCTGCCATTAAGAGCAACGATGCTGACCACATATTCTGTGCCTGGAGTGAGGTTGGTGAGGGTGATGGAATTCCGAGAGGGGGGCACCCGATCTTCTCGAGGTCTCCCGCTATAGTGCTCGGGGTGATGGCGGATCCTGTAGCCAGTGATGGTGGCTCGAGGAGCAATCCAGTGCACAGTAAAAGAGTTGGCGGTAATATCAGAAAAGTCAATGCCAGTTGGGGAATCAAGACCTGTTTTTCCCACCCAGGGGAGGAAGAGAAAAAAGAAGAAAAGATACCACCAGTTTAGGAAGTGAAGAAGGTGTAGGGGAAATTAACGTACGTCCAACATTTCATTCCTGTCTCATCAATACCATGATTTTCCATAAACCTCAGAGTAAGATGTACTGATTCTAAGCTACATATGAATTTTAAAATCTTAAATGGACTCACTTCAAAACAGCCAGCTCAATCACTCATATTTTTCTTTTGCTAAGTAGTAATTCAAGCAATTTTTAGGGGTTATTACAGTAGGTTTCTGTGTTACATTTAGAGATAAGTGTTAAAGATCTTCTGAGAATTGATATTTTCAAATTCTTCAGTATTTAAGTATTCTATGTTTCTATGCTGTAAGTGTATCCCTTCCAAGTAAAGCAAGATCTGCCCACTCTCAAGGTAAATGTTTGACTCTCAGAGAAGCCTCCTAAGCTCAAGAGGGAATTTATATGTCAACAGAGTGGTAATGATGCCAAACACAAAACTTTCTGAAACTAAAGACATTATCCCAGACAAATTACAATGCTGATAATTCCTCATGAATTGACATTTTTGAAAAATGCATTTTTGAAAAATGCACAAAAATTCAGAGTTTGTTGCAAATTTAAACCACTTAGTCTCTGGGACTTCCAGCAAATTTCTGTTTTAGTTACAGCATTTACTAGTTCTATTCAATAAGAAACCAAACTAAGATATCGTAAGTCCTTTTTGGAAGCAAGTAGACTATAAATAAATTAACGAATATACTAAACTGTATCTTTTTAAAGAAAAAATTAAAAGCAGCATTCATATTTAAGTACATAATATTTATGAGGTTCAGTTCAACTTCCTTCTAGTAAATTCATATTTTATTAAGTAAAAAAAAAAAGTAAACTTGCTGGGTTAGTAAAGGAAGAAAAATAGATGACAATGAGTGTTGGGTCAGCCATTAGACAGAGCCACCTAATGAAAAGGAATGTCCACTAAATCTAAATAACAAAGATCTTCTTAGGAAATGTTTTTTAAAAGGACAGACAACAAATTTCTTGATTAATTTGTTAGTGACTGAAAGTCTAGGTGATTGTTGAGTAAGGTATCTTAGTTTTTCAGACCAGTGATAAAATCATACTGTGATGACAAAAGTACACACACCACGACCACAAAAAATGGAGATGTATTTCATTTGTTATACAGAATTGGTAGGCAAAAGTCATACTTTTGACTTTATCCAGTATGACTGGATAGTCATACTGCCAACACCACTCACCTGTTTTCTGTCTTCCTCTAAGAGGTGTGCTCTCGTGTTGTTCGTAGACACTGGAGACACTCACTACATATTCTGTACCAGGCAGTAGATCTGAAGGGGCAAGTGGGGCTTATTTTAAAACTGTGCTCGAAAGCATGAGAAACCAAAGCGCGCCCGGGACTATTTCAACTGATGAAATATCCAAATGTGCAGTCCTAAAGCCCTACTTACACTTAAGTGAACACTAAGGCAAAGTGTTCAGTGAACAGACCTGGCGAAGGTCTGTATTTAGATGACTCAGCTGGATTTCAAGTGGGATGAAGTTGCTGCAACAGGTGGATATTTCTCGCATCCACCTGAGTATGCCTCTGGAGGGCACATGATAATCCTGGCTGTGGTGCTATGGATTGCCATTGATGCCTAACAACAACCTGAGAGGTAGTTCGCTACTTTTAAAAGCAATTTTCTTGCCATACAATGTACTGCGTATATTTAAAGTGATTTGATGGGTTTTTACATATGTGTGACTTGGGAGACCATCACCGCATTCAAGAAATGAGCAAACATATCACCTCTAAAAATTTGATTTACTACAATTATCTCCATTTTGTAAATGACAAAAAACCAAAAAACAATAACAACAAAAAATACTGAGGCACAGAGAATCTATCTTCTTTAATTTACTTGCCCAGGATCATACCGGGATTGACCCAGGCCAGCACTGGTGGTCTTAGCAATTAACCTTTACTGGAAAAAAGCCACACTTCAAGAGAAAGCAATCGGTTCTGCCATATTAAAATGAGAGCAGAAGAGTTTTTTAAAAATTAAATATACATCCCTGAGTCTCTTCTTCCTTTTTCTTTTATTGGAGACAGACTTTCACTGTGTTGCCCAGGCTGGAGTGCAGTAGTGTGATCTTGGCTCACTGAAACCTCTGCCTCCTGGGTTCAAGTGATTCTCCTGCCTCAGACTCCGGAGTAGCTGGGATTACAGGTGCCTGCCACCATGCCTGGCTAAGTTTTGTATTTGTAATAGAGACAGGGCTTCACTGTGTTGGCGAGGCTTGGACTAGAAATCTTGACCTCGTGATCCGCCCGCCTTGGCCTCTCAAAATGCTGGGATTACAGGCGTGAGCCACTGTGCCCAGCCTCTTCTTCCATTTTGATACACAATCATGCATAGCTTAATGATGGAGATACATTTTGATAAGTATGTGATTTGGTGATTTTATTGTGTAAGCATCATAGAGTGTACTTATACAAACCTAGATGGGCTTATAATCCCGGCACTTTGGGAGGCCAAGGAGGGTGGATCACTTGAGATCAGGAGTTCAAAACCAGCCTGGCCAACGTCGTGAAACCCCACCTCTACTAAAAATACAAAAAAATTAGCCGGATCTGGTGGCTCATGCCTGTAATCCCAGTTACTCGGGAGGCTGAGGCAAATTGCCTGAGCCTGGGAGTTGGAGGTTGCAGTAAGGCCAGATCATGCCACTGTACTCCATCCTGGGCAACAGAGGGAGACTCCGTCTCAAAACAAAAAACAAAAAACACCTAGATGGTAGAGCCTACGACACACCTAAGCTATAAGCTATATGGTCTAGCCTACTGCTCCTAGGCTACTAGCCTGTGCAGCATGTTACTGTACTGAATACTAGAGGAATTGTAACATATGGTAAATATTTGTACATGTAAAAGATACAGAGAGTGAGGTTTCTAAACCTGGAACTCCTACTCACTAAACCCTCATTCCCCTGCACACCATTTGCCCTTCAGCGGAGGGCTTTTTCTGTAAAGCCTCCTGCAAAGTTTGGAAAAGTGCCAGACTGGAGAACCAGATGCTTGGATTCCATTTCCACCTTAGTAGCTGGCCAGTGGCAATTTACTTAACCATTGGGGACCTCAACTGCTTCATGTTTGTTTGCTTATTTTTTTGAGACAGGGTCTCACTCTGTCACCCAGGTTGGAGTGCAGTGGCACGATCACGGCTTGCTGCAGCCTCAACCTCCCCAGGCTGAGGTGACCTTCCTACCTCAACCGCCTACATAGCTGAGACCACAGGTGTGCACCACCATGCCCGGCTAATTTTTGTATATTTTTAGAGACTTGGTCTCACTGTGTTGCCCAGTCTGGTCTCGAACTCCTGGGTTCAAGCAATTGGCCCACCTCAGCCTCCCAAAGTGCTGGGATTATACAGGCAAGAGCCATTGCACCTGGCTTGCTTCATCTTTAAAAGAGGATAATAATGACTTTGCTAGGAGGGAGAGAGGCTACCTTGAGGTCATTTGTAGCATTAGAATTATAATAAGGTCTTAGAACACATGATTAACATGTGACAGGTCTATGGCTAAGGGGCAGACATTGTGATGCAGGGGCTTGTATACTGGGTGATGCTGTAATTAGTGATTCCAGGGTGCTCTAGAACAGAAGCAATAGCCCTGGGGTAGTGGATATGCCAAATAAAGATATTCTTGCCCTCAGCCATAAAGTAAGAAACCAAGATTATGGTCACGCTAAGCTGCTCTTCTTTGTGTTTCATTGTCTAAATTATGTTTGAAAGGTAGAAGATGTTTTCAGACTAATATTTGTTAATGTACCTAAATGTAAGCTATTTTTCCCTTATGTAGAATCTTTTGCTGTTATTATATATTTGACTATTACAGTGAAAATAATAAAAAGCACTGTTTATGTGAAACACAGCACCATCTTGCAGCCTACTGTTTGATTCTTTAACAAAAGATGTCTATTCTATAATGGTTGGGACTAGAAAGAGACAATTTCCATAAATTGTTGTTTATTTAATGTTAGTTTTTTTTTTTTTTCTGAGCTCTCAGCCTTCTGAGAAATCCTTCTAACAGATTCTTTTTGAAGTACAAATTAAACTTCTGACTCTCTTCAAAACAACATCCTAATCTAGCCCAAGCAATCAGTCACTTTTCTAAGTATTCAAATCCTAAATCAATCAACTGCTGACACTTTATTTTATAAAAATAAGAATAAAGCACGCATAGTGACACTATTTTCAGTTCTCATTTTTTTCTCTAAAGATTTAGATTTAGTCATGTAATTTCTCTTGATATTCACTTATTTTTATATGCTTATTTGGAAGCGGAGTTTGTTTAAAGTCATGGAACTTTTCTGCTGGTGTTTTTCCGCTATGATTTTTTAAAAGCTGTAGATACCAAAAGTATATTAAGATAGCAACAAACATTACAGCTTTCAAAATTTATGGAGCTGTACATTGAATTTGGAGTTTAGTTTGTAGCTTGGTTGCAGCTCTCTTGCTTTTAGCTGCTCCTACTTGAGAACTCAGAATTCATTTGCTATGCTCTGGGTTAATATTTACGGCTGGGTTAATATTTATGGAACAGATACATTTGACTGCTTACTTGTTAAGACCACTGCATTGTCTGAAGGAGAAATTGACAACTCTGCAACATCTTCCTCATTTTTCACAGGTGAGTAACGCACCAGGAAGTTGGTCAAATCAATGGATGGGGGTGGAGCCCAGGTGACACGCATGGTGTCTGGACCAATGTTGGTGAATCGCAGGTCAGTGGGAGGAGGGACAGCTGGTTTCGAACAAGAAGGAAGACTCAGTTAATGTAATTTTAAAATTAACGCTAACGAAGTAGCTGGAAAGGTAAAACCAATATTTCATGCATAAAGGAAACAATCATAATCATGCAAACAGTCTAATCTAAATCTATTTTAAGTCATAGTGTACTACTGTTAAAAATAAAACACTACACACAGTACTGTTAGGCCCCCTTTAACCTTTTTGCCATCATCGATATATTTAAAAAAAATAATTTTAATCTATTTTCAAATATGTTGACTTTACGTACATTATTAATACCACTGCAGATTATTTTATCCCAGGCTGAAGAGGCTTTAGTTGCCACACAGCAAAGAGAAACATAGCGGTACTTTACAAAGAAATACATGCACACAGACAAAAAGACAGGAGGGTCCTAAACTTCCCCCCATGTGAGATGTCTAGAGCTACAATTCCATTCAGTGAATTCTACTTACAAGTGAAAAGTGTTCATGCAAATTGGTTCTCAGCATGTTTCTTTTCCCATGCACAGCAGAGAACCTTTAAAATGTTGCATGCATGTCCCCAGACTGTGGTTAAAGAGGTATTTCTTTACCTAGTGATAGCAACAAAACCTAGAATGCTCCCAAGTTTACTTTTCTCCTACCTCAAAACACTCTACCCTAAATTTTGATGGATTTTTTAGCTACAAAGAAGGAACATGGTAGAGTTTATCAAAGGGTAGACGGAAGAGCATGATGGTACATTTTGGAGATATATTTCTTATAATTAATTGGTGCTTATACAATTTGGTATTCGTGTTTGGTATTTAAGAAGAAAAATTCTAGATCTCCAAATTGAATGAACATTTACTATTTTATATTTAACAGAACAGACATCTGAATTTTTCTAGCTTTATATCTACTTGTGGTTTAAATGAGAGTGTACTGAAGAATACTTGCATATGTTTTTCTCCAATCAGTTTAGCAGATGCATTTGATTCCATATTCCCCCAGTCCGCCCTGTCTTAATCTTTGGCCAACTGCTGACTTCCCCCTTGAAACATCCATATTTAACCAGAGTAACTGGTGGCAGCATGCAACACCATCTATGTCTCAAACACAGAAGTTTTCAAAATTCACCCGTTTGTTGTGTCAGTGTAGTAGGGGCACTCTCGCCGCCATTAATGAGAGTGATAACGCTGATATCATAGTCAATGCCCGGCTCCAGCCCTGTGACTGTGTAGTATCCTACTGAGGAGTCCACAAAATCTTCAAAAATAGGGATACCTTCTCCTGCCGCAACTACTGTGATGCGGTACCCAATAATGGTGGAAGAGTTTAGCGGGGTCCACCTCAGGCCGATGCTTGAATCGGTTATATCAACAAAGCTTAGGTCAGTGAGTTGGGGCACCTCTATTGAGTTACAAAGTAAAGGAGGGGGCAAAAGGAAAATAGAGGCAAAAAAAGAGGAAAAAATAAAGCAGTGTATATCAGGTTACCAGTAGTAAAATTGATGGAATGTTAAAGCAATGATGGTAATATGCAATCTGTTTTAAATTCTCTGAAAAGACTTCCTAAGCATCATGAGCAGTTTGCTTCCCTGGAAGAATAAAACAGGTTACAATATTCTTTTAGGGATTTTTTGTTTTGTTTTGTTTGCATTTTGAAAATGTCCTTAAAGGGTACAATTTGAACTGTTCAGATTCCTAAAAATCATATGCCCGTTAAGGATGTCAAAACCATTCTTACAGCCTAGACATAATATCTGAAGTAAGCATCAGCAATGTTTAATAAGTATCTGAAATAAGTATATGAAGTAAGTATCAGTATTATTTAATAATTCCAAAACTGTTTTAGTAGAAAATAAGCTTGCATGAAGAAGGTTAAAAAATAATAATAATTAGGTGATAAATTGATATTTTTTCTCCCATACAAAACTCATGACAGTATCATGGCCATAACGCTAATGCATTATGAATGTATGGTGTGAAATGTGCCATTCAAAAGCACATTGAGGCTTAGGAAAGAGGCCTAAGGTCAAGGCTATCGCCACTATTTTAGTTCATTCATAATCAACATATGTAATTAACGTTAGTAAAAGCATTCTTCTGAAGCGTCCAAAGGGGGACACAACTGTCCAGTGCTTTCATTCTGTTATAACCCAATGGACAAACAAGCCTATCCTTAGACAGGCCTTTACAATGTTGTCTTTCAAGCCACAACAAAGAACACCCTGAAGGTGTGGCTTTTACTTTTTTTTTTTAATCCAATTTTTAAAAAGAAGGATTTGAAAACTGCAAGATGAAAAACTGGACGTGTCAACCAAATGCTGTTTTAGTGCTCACATACGAGGACAAAACTATTTTATAGGCAGCTGTTGGAAATTGATATGGACTGTAAAATCAGGCAGAAATGTACTGATGGGATGCATTTACCATATTACTTTGAGCCTGTCAGTACTGAGTACAGACACGTGACAGTGTTTTAGTCATACTTCCATGTGAGCGGACATCACAGAGTTAAAGCCGTGGCTGCCACTCCATTACATACTCGCTGCAACACACAGCATCCCAGTGAAGCACAGACAGTAAAGCGGTGTTAACAGCAAGCATTTGTCCAAATCACTGCTTTGACTTCTTGGTTTTGGAGAATGCAGCTGGGACATCGGAATTAAATCCCAACTATATTTGACACCCTTAACCGTCTAGGGATTAAGGTGCTAATCCCCACTCTTATTGGAAGTGCCACTCTCGGGATAGCAGCTTATTTTTCTATTACCTGGGATGATGGTATCAGAGATAGGGACACTTTCCTTGTCATCCTTGACAGTGTAAACACTGACATTGTACTCCAGACCGGGACTCAGGTTATCAAAAGTGCAGGAGCTCTGATCAGCATGGACCACTTCTTCCAAAGAATATCCCTGCTGGCCGTTTGTAGGGGTTGTGGTAATTCTATAACCAGTAATGTCTGGAGGAAAAAGAAAAGAGGAAGTTATTGCACAGAGCATCTGTGAGCCAGAGCATATTTAACTAGACTCCAATGACGGACTCACAGAGCAGAATGCAGAAGGACTTGGCATTTGATGAGGACTCCACTGTCACTGTCTTTCAATGCTTGCAACAATCCTTTCAGGCAGTACTAAGATCCTCACTTTATTTTGTTTTATGTTTTTATTTTTTGAGACACAGTCTCCCTCTATCACCCAAGCTGGAGTGCAGCAGCACGATCTTGGCTCACTTCAACCTCCGCCAAGATCCTCACTTTAAAGGAAATCTTGAACCAGGGGAGTGATTCCCAAAAGCTTTCATTTCCAAATGCCATGGTCCTACCACTGTACCCTGCTTTTCCTTAATGAATCATTTGAAGACAGCTGAGGAATATTCCTTTCTACCTGCATAGTATGGAATCGCTCTCAACCTTAAGCACATTCCCCAGACAGCTCTCCTAATTTAAAAGGTCTGAAACTATGGGCTTTATAGGAAGAGAACCAAGAAAGGAGAAAAGGTGAAAAACAAAAGTGGTGATACTTATTCTATAAAGAGTATTGATTGGGAGGTTGAGGCAGGCAGATCACCTGAGGTTGGGAGTTCGACACCAGCCTGGCCAACATGGTAAAACCCCATCTCTACTAAAAATACAAAAATTAGCTGGACATGGTGGGGCATGTCTGTGGTCCCACCTACTCGGAAGGCTGAGTCACGAGAATCGCTTGAGCCCAGAAGGCGGAGGTTGCAGTGAGTCGAGATGGTGCCACTGCACTCCAAGCCTGGGTGACAGAACGAGACTCTGTCTCAAAAACAAAAACGAAAACAAAAAAAGAGAGTATTGATTGTTGAAGTCTTCAGGAATCATAGAAATTGGGCAGTAAAAGAGTTGAGGAGGATGAGAGACATTCAAATAAAAACAGGACTAGAGAGCTGTAGGGCCAGATTAGAAGTAAAATGAGAAAGTGTATTAAACTTTATAAAAGGCAAGGAGATGGCAGAATTTCATTTGCCATTAGGAACAGGGTAAACACTAATGTGGCAAATACAAGGAAACCCAACTGAATGAGAAGTAAATATTGAGATCATTACACTTGCTAGTGATCCTCCAAATGTGTGGGCTGGGTCATTGAGACAAGGTATGAATGATCCTGCTGCTAACAAGCATGAAGCTTGCCGACTGAAAGTTTCAGATTCGGAGCAACTCAGCTGGAAATTGTATAGCTTTGGCTTAAACGATGTTTCCACAGATAATGAAAACTTTACCAAAATCATTCTACTTCAGAGGGAGATTAAAAGAGATATTCTGAGCTAGTTTTTTTCTGTGTGGTTGCATGCATTAATCAGACTTAGAGATGATAGCCTTAGCTCTATTCCCTGGCAAAGATAAAAACTATATAGTACTTTTTTTTTTTAACAAAAATTTCACAATAATTTAACAGTAAAATTAGAAATAGCTAAGGAATAAACTAAACATATCCCTTAAATGAACAAATATAAGAGGTAAGAATGCAATCAACATTCATTGGAACTTCTATTTTTGTTTAAGATTTTTCTCCATAAGTTTTGTGAGACTTCCATGTGGTTTTGGCAAAAATAATGAATATCTAAAATTTCCTGTTATTGCCATAGTACATCGTACTATTTGACTATTATTACAGCTATCTTTATACATTTTAGCATTTTATAAATAATTTTCAAATATATGTGAACAAGGAATTTAGAGAAATGCTTCATTTAAAGCTTTAAAAATGGTCAAGAGACCCCTTAATCAAATTTTTCAGTTTGCATAGAATATAATTTTAAAAAATTACATTCCAAATATGTGATGTTGGGTGTGAGAAGGAGTCTACAAACTTAAGTTACAATCCCAGTTTTGTAACATTTAAAATGTGTGACTATGAGTAGGCCAATTTTTTCTAAGTCTCAGTTTTCTTATTCTGTAAAACAAAGGCATTTCTGCCTTTCATCACCCTTAAATATTTGTGGTGCAACTCATGACAAAACATTCATAAAACTTCAGGGAATAATAAACCTAGGCTCTGTAACAACTCACAAAAGGGAAATTACGTAATATGACTTCAGCCATTTGTTTGGCAATTTTTTATGCACTCAGCAAAAGGCACCTTCCACAGTGCTTTTCTTCAGCCCTACAGCTGTGTGAGGATCTGCCTTGTCCCCCTAGACTAGTGTAAGATTGTTCTGTTTCCTGTGATTGAAGTCAACGTGGATTAAAGCATTCTGCAGGCTGCCCCATGACGTATGTCATGTACTGCTATAGTTTGTATGGAGAGCTGAGCATTTGTAATTTGAATCCTTTCTTTCTCTGAAAGAAACAGTTTCTAAAATCTTTGTCTTGGGAAGGTATGGTGTATACTTGCCCTGTGCTCCATCCCAAACTTACCTGGGGTGGTACTCCGCTCCCAGGAGACTGTGAGCACTCCAGTGTCAGGGTTTGTCTCCAGATGCAAGTTTGTTGGTGGAGACAATGCTATGCAGAAAGAAAATTTTACAAGTTAAAGCTGACACAAAGCTCTTGACCTGTGTAATCTTTCCTCCTTCCCTACCTCCCTCTCTTCCACGCTTCTTGCCTCCCTCTCTCCCGTATAAATATAGGTTACGTTATGAAAACATGATGGACAGTAGCAATTCTCTGACAAAGACTTTTTTTATGATTAATGATTTTGCAATACTATTGAAATTATTTTCATCTTGCCTTTTCATAAATATTCTTGACATGGAAAGAACATTTCTGATGCCATAAAATATAAAGCTTGAATTGAACCTGCTACTCCAAATTCAGGAATAGCATTAATAATTTAAGTAAGGATAAGATATCTCCCCTGTGCCGTTCTCATAAGTAAAAAGTGATATTGACACTAGCTTTTTTCAAAAAGTGGAACAGTTTTAAAAACTAATAGAGAAGGGAAAAAGAGTTCTTCTTACATGTCACCACTTTGTTTACAATTGGCGCATCTCTTTCCTGTCCGTCTCTCAGGACTTGGATGGTGTAGACATATTCCACTCCTGGAGTCAAGCCAGACACAACGATGCTTCCTGAATCTGAAGTCACTTCTCGTGGTGCCTCTCCTCCCTGGCTTGGTCGTACACCCAGCTAGAGGAAGGAAAGCAAAATAAACACCAAGGACGAATATTTCCAGAGGCCTGTTACTGCTGTGAGGTTGTGATTATGCTTTAAATAATGTAGACTCTTCAGAAACTGCACAATGTACTTTTATTAGGAAATGATTTGGGGACTCTTTTATATACTTTAGCTGGAAACTCCCCCAAGGTGGGGGAGGTATCTTGCAAACTGCATTAAGGTGGCTTGTGATGGAAAGTTCCAGAAAAATGTCATTACATACTGTTTTGCTTGATAAAGAATCTCTTGTTACAAACCAGACGTATGCAAGGACTGTGGGCCACATGGTAGTTTGTTTCTATTTTTCTGTGTGTGTGCTAGAAGGAATGTTTGAGCTCTCCCTTTAATGAGTTATTCACATTCAATTCATCTTTTAGTTGCCATGTAAAGGCACTAGCCCCTGTAGCAACTGTATTGCAAAAACACACCTTTCAAAGAGCTATGTTCATAGCTTCAACTGCAGGATGATACATTACAAGAGAAGAATTAGAATAACTATGCCCATAATTTAAAATCCTTTTAAGATCCTTTTTCAAAAACTCAGGTAACACCGTGCTATCAAATAGTGTCCAACTCTAAAGAGATCCTTCACACACCATAAGGCTTCTGAAAGTCAGCATGACATTATTAAGGGAATTTAAAAGGTATACTGGCAATCTTCAAAAAGTTCCTCTATATTTGAGTAGCATAATCATAAGTATGGCCATTTATATACTTTATCTTTGGTGTATTTTTTTAAATAATCAAGGGGATTGAGTCATGATTTCCAGTGATAACAAATATTTCTCTATTCACACTAAATGCCAAAGAATGGAATTCTTTTAAACATATTCATTTGTATTCATCACTTCCCTAATATCATTACTTTAAAGGAGATGAATCCAGGTATCCACAGGGAAACCTTAATCTTAACTTCTATTAAGAGATTGACCCGCAGCGCTTTGAACAGTTGGAGATGAAACTGATTGGATGAAAATGCGATTTTTAAGTGACTCTGAGTTTAATTGGTCTCCCTAAATTGGCTTTTGTGAACTTGTTCACACCCATTTAGAACAACACATCAAATAAAGTTTTCCTATGTTTTTTTGAAATGTAGTTCCCTGCGGGAAAGGATAGAGAAAATAAGATAAAACAAGCAGCAGCTTCATACTAATGTTTTATCCTTTGCAAAGCACTTTCATAGCCTCCATCCATTCTTCGAACAATTCAGTGAGGTAGGCAGGGAAGGATTGTTAGGCCCTGACCATGTAGTCAAAGATGTATGAACAGAACCAGGTGACAAAACCCAGGTCTCCTGACTCCTGAGCACCCTGTTGCCACTACATGGGAAACACAAGGACACCTCAGGGCTGTATCACAGAGATTAGGAACATGGGCAGTTTACCTTAAAACCAATTCTTGGAGCAGGTGTCCATGTGATCACAATGGTGGTCTCTGTCACCTCGGTGTTGTAAGGTGGAATGGAGCTCCCAGGCTGCACTGTGAGAATCAATTTTCAAAACTCAGAATCACAGATGATTTCACAGAATAGAGATAACAAGTATTTTTACGGAGAACCTCAGTTTAACCAAGCAGTGGATAGAGAATGTAACATATTTTTCATTGGGTGAGAATTGGGAGAGGATCAGGCTTCTCAATCTTTAATGTGCCACACACGTCATCTGGGGTCTGGCTAAAATGCAGATTCTGTTTCTGGAGGTCTAACAAAGAACTAGGGAGTTTGCATTTCTGACAAACACAGATAATACCGATTCTGTTGGCCCGTGAATTATACCTGAGTAACAAGGGGTTACATATTCGCTAAGGCAGTCTTTTCAATGAAATTATATAATCTAATTCATGTCTTTCCATCATTGTTGGGATTTGAGTTTTATGACAATAAATTTCCCTATATCGTCAGTGTAAAATCCCTTATAAAATGTACAACTGGCCACCACAAACTGATTATCGTATTGTTTCTTAATCATTAATTTAAGAACAATGGTAAATTATAGATGGTGATCTAAAAACAGTTTTATGCTGGGCGGGGATTGGTGGCTCATGCCTGTAATGCCAGCACTCTGGGAGGCTGAGGTGGGCGGATCATTTGAGGTCAGGAGTTCGAGACCAGCCTCACCAACATGGTGAAATCCTGTCTGTACTAAAAATATGAAAAATTAGCCGGTCATGGTGGCTCGTGCCTGTAGTCCCAGCTACTTGGGAGGCTGAGACACAAGAATCACTTGAACCCTGGAGGTAGAGGTTGCAGTGAGCCGAGATCATGCCATTGCACTCCAGCCTGGGCGACAGAATGAGACTCCGTCTCAAAAAAAGAAAAAAAAAAACCTTTATGCTGAATTATTCCACAATAATGGTCAACTATTTTTGGTTGCAATAAAACATGCTATATATAAAAGTTAAACAAAATCTGCCACCATGGATGCACTTTGAAGTCTAAAGATTTGTACTTTAAATATGTGATTATTCATTCAGAATAATAACACTGCAAAAATTTAGTATTTTATCACCAGAATCAGGAATTATAACAAGTTTATTTTGCATTTTCTAGCATCCTGACATCACTGTTCTTTTTCTTATTGAAAATAATACTTTGGCTGGGTACAGTGGCTCATGCCTTTTATCCCAGCACTTTGGGAGGCTGACGTGGGTGGATCACTTGAGGCCAGGAGCTCAAGACCAGCCTGGCCAACATGGCGGAACCTCATCTGTACTAAAAATATAAAAAGTAGCCAGGTGTGGTGGTGGGTGCCTGTAATCCTAGCTGCTTGGGAGGCTGAGGCAGGAGAATCACTTGAACCTGGGAGACAGAGGTTGCAGTGAGCCAAGATCACACCACTGCACTCCAACCAGGGTGAGAGAGCAAGACTCCATCTCAATAAATAAATAAATAAATAAAATAAAAAAGAAAGAAAATAAAATATTACTTAAACAAATTTTATTTATTTATTTATTTATTGAGATGCACTCTTGCTCTGCGACCCAGGCTAGAGTGCAGTGGCACAATCTCATCTCACTGTAACCTCGGTCTCCTGGGTTCAAGTGATTCTCCTGCCTCAGACTCCCGTAGCTGGAACTATAGGTGCCTGCCACCACACCCAGCTAATTTTTGTATTTTTAGTAGAGACGGGGTTTCACTATGTTGGCCAGGCCAGTCTCAAACTCCTGACCTCAGGTGATCTGCTCACCTCGGCCTCCCAAAGTGCTGGAATTACAGGCATGAGCCATCACACCTGGCCAAAAAATAAAAAATAAAAAAAATCATCTTTTTCAATAAAAAATTTGTTTTGGGTTTTAGCACCAAAAAAGAAAAAGAAAGAAAGAAAGAAAGAGAGAGAGAGAGAAAGGAGGGAGGGAAGGAGGGAGGGAGGGAAGGAGGGAAGGAAGGAAGGAAGAAAGGAAGGAGAAAGGATGGAAGTAAGGAAAGGAAGGAAGGAAGGAAGGAAGGAAGGAAGGAAAGAATGTATATATGAAGTTAAGATAGAGCTTTCTAACACCCTTGCAAATCTTATTATAAATGTAGAAAGGTAAAGTCACAGAAGGCCAGATATTTTGAGTTGGGTAAGTTAAGTTCAAGGGTATCAAGTGTGTTAGTAGCCCTGGTCACATGTTTGACATCTCCACAATTCTTCCTCTCTTTGCATCTCAATCAAATTTTGTTCCCATTGGGAAAAAACCTCTGAATGTATTTATACTAAATTATGAATGGCTGGCAAGACAAAGAATTAGTCTCCAGAGTTATACAAACAGGGATTAAAAAGTGTTCAGACTCCAGTCTCAACTCAACTCCAGTCAATTTTTTTTCTTTGCCATATGGGAATTTAGAATCAACATCGCAATTCTCGCATTTTTTTTTTCAGTCTGGATTCTAAGGAGCCATTTTTTAATTTTAAAAATATTGTGTGAGAAAAAGCCAAATATATGTGTGGGCCACTTCGTAATGATAGCTGCAATGGCTGAATTGAGGTACTACTGGTTTAGTGGGCTGTTTCATCTATGTATGTTATTATTTTGATGGTGTTTGTTGGGGGTTGGGGTGACATGACTGGGATGGGTGACCCCGATGCCTTTTAGTACCTCTGAAATTATACACCATTTGGCTGCTGCTGACTCTGCCAAAATGCCATGACAGCCCTGTGTGACCATTTTTTAATGGCCCACAAAAAGCAATTCAGAGAACAGTCAGTTTCTTTCACTGAACATCTGTGAAAACCACAACTTTTTTACAAATTATATTCACCTCAACTGTCCTGGGCTTTAAGACTAGGTATTTTCTATTGCTTGAGCCAGCCAGCTAGAGTCTTCCCAAGTTTAAGATGATGCTCTCTGCCTGGGAAGGCCATTATGGGAAAATCACCAAACCACAAACCCACAAACGATGTCAAACAAAGGATGTGATTCTGAGTGTGAGCTATGGGTTCTGGCAGGTCTTGTTAGGGAAGAAAGCCCAGCTGTTAAAGAAATAAAATGTGCCCTATCAATATAGGAGTAAGCTGAATTTTCCCCAGAAACAGCTTTTTCCCGTAACTTTTCTCACATTCGCTCTTAAGAATTTAGCACAAGTTATAAAACTCAGAAAAGTTACTCCCAGAATTCAGCTTAGTAAGAAAGTAAAAAAATTACAGAAACTTAGTAATTTCAAAATCATGCAAGCCTTGAGGATGTTTACAACCTTAAGGAGTACTTAAAGTTCGAATGGAGTTGTAGAATACCCTGCTTACATTAGTTTATTTAAATATAAGCTTCGTTGAGCTGTTTTTGTTATTATTCCTTTCTCAATCATCTATTCACCAAATATTTTTTGAAAGCATACAATGTTCCAGACACTATGTTAACCTTTATCTAATAAAATTACTTTTGGCTATCAGTACTTCAATTAAAATAATTATATTTTATATGAATCTATTATGCAAAGCATAAAATAATATATCCAATATATCAATGTCTTCAGAAGTACTTGAAATATCTTGACCCACCACCTTCCCTTAATTATTGTTAGCATCATTAAAAATGCTTTTTCTTTCTTCAGCACTGTGTTCAACCAAAGAAACTACATAAAATATGTCTTATGTTAAGGAATGAACAAGACAACTATAGAATTCTACATTTTAGTAAAAGACAGCATCTACTGAAAGGGCACATTCACTGAAATCTCCATTCTAATTCACTGAAGGACATTTATAAGAAATGAATATTTACAAGAAATATAAAGACATTAATTTCATGAGAGTAGATCTTAGACTATCTTAGAACCGTGTACAATTTTAGCCAAATTTTCAGGTAAGCTTATTTGCAAATTAAAAGTGAATTTTCCTTGCTTACAATTAACGATTATTTAGGAAAAAGCCTTCATGGGCCAAATTTCATACAGTAAATTTAAATGGAAGTAAGTTTTCCTTAAAGTATGAATTCTTATGGGGAAAAGTTTATATTTTCTTTGGGAAATCAATTCCATAGTTATTTACAAACTAGGCTTCTATTGACTTTTTGAATGCTTTTTAACATCCATACTTTTAAATTAGTCGAAGAGTAACATTTGTTGAAAGCTCTTAGAAAATTGCAAACTGGTCCATGGTTACAATATATGCTAAAAAAGTGCTTATGTTAGGTGCTTCTATAATTCAAAATGTCAAGTTGAAAATAACAAATAATGTTCAGCCAGAAATAAGGAGTCTCATAATTCTCTGTAATGTAAATGGAAATGCATTTAATAGAAATCAGTTTGTGAATAGAGGTCTTTATTGTGATGTAGATATATGGGAGATTTAAGACCACTTCCTTTAAAATGTTGAGCAAAAGGACAGACATGGCCAAAAATTATTGTTAATATTTTCCTCCTCTGAGGAATTTCAAGAGTAATTTAAGAAAAAAGTGATTCTGTCTGCAAAAGTACTTTAATCTTCTGCAGCCAACACTCATAAAGAAATCATTTCCCTGGCTTCATGTTCAATTAGTTGGTTCCCATTCAACCTGTAGATATTTTTATTCTGCATTTATAGTTACTATTCAATGCCCAAAGTAATAGAATATAGACATAGGTGCTAATTTTTTCTTGCCTTAACTAGTATTTGGTAAATTCATTTAATGTAATAGAATTTAATTTTTCTAATAACAGAGTGCTTTAAACCCATTTACTCAAAGTGCTGGCTCTAGAGGAAAGAAAGAGCTTGGCAATGTGTGCGAATTAACGCACTGCTTCCTTCATCAAGAAAATCTGGCTTCAGAAAAATGCTCAGCTCTACTAAGCAGTGTGCTTTGTGATTTACATTCTGGCACAACTCTTTTTCTTGTTGCAGACTAGCAGCAATTAACGGGCCAGCAGCCAGTCTACGGAGCACATTTTTAGTATCACTGATTTAAATTATATACTGACTTTTTAATGTTTTTTTTTTGGGGGGGGGGGGTTGTTTTGTTTTTTTGTAAAGCATGAAGAATAGAGAATGTAAATATAGTTAAGAAAAGGCATTTAATTTTCGGCTTACGTGTGGTAAAGACTCCAGTGGCTTTGGGGCTCTCTTGGTTGCCCTTTATGGCCACGAGGGATACGGTGTACTCAGATCCAGGCTGCAGATTCCTCAGTGGGTACTTCGAGACAGAGGGACCCACATTGTACTGCCTGGGCTGGCCTCTTCGGGTCAGGCCCACAGTCAGTCGGTATCCTGTTATCTGGGCCCGAGGTGGAGTCCATCTCACCAGGACAGTAGAATCCGTTTCATTGACAAACTGGAGGTTAGTGGGAGCGTCCAGTTCTAGGAGAAAAGATGAAACAAGCCAAGAAATATTTAGATCAGTAATGATCATAACTCAAGTCCTGAAGCTTGATTGAATGTCTAAGTTTTCTCTCCTCAAGGTTGCAACTAAGAAAGTCAGAACCCCGGAAAAACTGAGCCAGTAAGAGATTGAGTGCTACATAGAACTTTGCCAAAACTCTGCCAGTCATGAGAAATTGTGGAACCATTTTGCTTGACTGTGATCCTTCGGGAAGTCTAATGTTCCAGCACGACTTTCCCATCACTCTCAGAAATTATAGTTACATTAAAGCAATGGTCTTTTTAAAAAGGCAAAACAAACACTTCTGAACTTCACAGGTTGCTCTGAGCCAAACAGATGAAGGAAAAAGTGATATGCCTCCTAAAATGACAGCAAGAAGAAGCTCTCTATGGGTCAGAAGCAATATTCTGTGAATAGTCGTTTGCTAGAGAAATAAAAGTTATTTTCACATGGTTCAGATTAGACAGTAATTACAGTAATGATAACATATCCTCAGATTCATGGTAGGATACTGGTGAGTTTGCACTATCAGAATCACATAAGTTGTGGAGTTTATTCTTAAGAATAATAACCAGCAGTTTTCCCACCGAAATTTAAATTATGTTTCAAATAGAGGAAATATTTAAGAGGCAGTCAAGTATAATAATTCAGAGTATGGGCTTTGGACATAGGTTATAGAACCAGCTCTATCCCTTCCTATCTCTGTGACCCTACAAGTTCCAGAATTTTTTTAAAGCCTCAGTTTCTTTATGTATTCAATATGGATACTAGTAAGACCTTCCAGCTGGGCACATGGCTCATGCCTATAATCCCAGCACTTTGGGAGGCCAAGGTGGGTGGTCACTTGAGGTCAGGAGTTTGAGACAGCCTGGCCAACATAGTGAAACCTGTTTCTACTAAAAATACAAAAATTAGCAGGGCATGGTAGCGCACGCCTGTAGTCCCAGCTACTCGGGAGGCTGAGGCAAGTGAATTGCTTGAACCCAGGAGGTAGAGGTTGCAGTGAGCTGAGACCGCACCACTACAGTCCAGCCCTGGTGACAGAGCAAGACTCCATCTCAAAAAAATAAAAAATAAATAATAATAATAATAAGACCTTCCTTCCTAAGGTCAAAGCAGAGTAAATATGAGAATAATGCTTGTGAAAACTGAGCAGATAAGCTGGTGGCTAGTAATACTAGATACGTGGCAATTGCTATTCTTAAATGAATTCTACTGTGTTATGATCCTGCATTTTAACTTTGATCTAGATATATTCAGTTACAGGAAAAATGCACTCAAATTAGATTCTCTTCCATTCTCCCCTCTTAGTACCCTTCAGCTGGTACATGTATTTTGGAAATGGGTTACCACTTAGCCTCCATGGAGCTTGTTTGAGTTTTGTTTTCAAGTTTAATGTGCTTTGTGTTCACTATGCATTCCCTTGCCAGCTGGGTATTTCCCTCTCTCTAAGCCATACACCTCTGAGTCAATGGTTTGCTGCACTTCCTCACAGGCTGGAAGTGAGAGTGGAGAGTGGAGAATTTGGAGGGGAAGTAAAGATAGGAGAAGACATACTGGTTGTCTGTTCGGCAGTCAGAGGCTTGCTCTCCCTCCCGTGGTTCACGGCAAAGACTTTGAAGTAATAGGTGACCCCAGGGGACAACCCGGTGACTTCTGCGAAGGTGTTCCTGCTGGTGGGCAGCCTCTGCCCGTGCTCCCCAGGCAGGTTGACGGGGATCACATCCACGCGGTAGCCGGTCACCGCACTCTCAGGCGGTGTCCACATGATGGTGACCTTCACGTCTGTCACTTCCACAAACTGCAGATCCCTGGGAGAGGGCACTGTATCTAACAGCCAAGAGTCAACCAGTCATTCACATTTTCTGCTGAAGATTATTTTTAAGAAGCCAGTTTCTTGGATGTGATAGACAGTTCACTGAGCCTCTCATTCGAGAGTTTTGCTAAGTTTTGTCTCTTAATCAGATCATATTTTCATGGCCCAGTCATAGTGCTTAAATTATGACATTTGAACCTTTTATCTAAAATAGGTAAAAAATGAGTTACCAGCATATGAAGTGTCATATGGTGGTGAGGGGAGAGGGTTATAAGAAAAGATACTAAACAAACAAACAAACAAAAAACCTTTGAAATAACTGCAGAAAATAATGTAATGGTTTTTGTTTTACTGAATCATTTTATAATACTTAAGAATCAAAGATGAAATGACCCTTAAGCTTCTGGGAGAAAATTTGTAGACGGACGTTATGGTGTTGGTTTTTAATAAGAAAGGCCAGTAGCCAGCTTTGATGAGTTACTTATGACATTTCAGCTACACATCAGAAGTGTAGGGAAAAACGATTATATAAGATAATTTGAATATGGGAACTGTTGACAGAGACAAAACAACCCTCCCTCAGGAACAATCCTGATAAGATAACATAGGAAGTGCCTTCTTAAAAAAGTTACCTGAACGTGGGGTGCCAGTGGTTTCTTGTTGAATGACAACAGGTGTACTTTCTTGATTTTCTTCCACAGCATAGATAGTGATATTATACTGAACGCCAGGTTGCAAGTCACTGAGGGTGACGGAGTTTGCAGTTTCAGGAAGGTTGAGTTCTGTGCTGCTGCCTTCTACTGATGGTGAATAGACTATTCTGTACCCTGCAGATTCATCAGCAAAAGTAAGATGCACTGTTTTCTTTGAGACCGAGGCTCAGAAACACCATAAATCCTCCCTTTTCTAATATTCCTTAGCATCTTGCTTGATTAGTGAAGAGCCAGTGATTCTTTTTGACTCTTTTAATATTGCCACTTCTTATAATAATGACTACTCAGCACGAAGATAAAATAAGAACAGTCATGCAAACCTTTTTAATAATAAATGTCATCCTTGAAGACCTGAGATCCTTAATAAATGTCAATTAGAGATGCCATTAGGTGAAAATATTCATGTGAAGCTGATTTTTCCTCTTTGAGCTCCAGATGAGGGAAGCAATTAATGAACCAGTCTGAGCAGAGTTGTCTAGCACTGTGTGTGTCTTTTTGGAACTTCAGTGATGAGGCAGTTGAATCACCTAATGAGCTAAGAAGGCAGCTCAGCTTTCTCCTTAAGGATAAATCTTAGAGCAAGGTTTTCAGGAAAATTACACCTCTTCAACCCTGGGAACACTTGCTTTAATAAGCCAGTGAGCTGGCTTTACAGGTTGTGTGTATGTTGTGGTGTATGTGTATAAGGGAGTTGGTAAAATGGTTTCGAGGGGAAATGTGCCATAGAAAATAACTCCCTCCGACACACACACACACACCTCCCTCCCATAAATTATATTGGAGATTTAAAGTGATATGCAGATCCACAGTCAGAATCTGCGCCCTCCCTACTGATGTCATTAAGATTAACATAGCAGCCAAAGAGTGCGAGGCTCAGCTGACCTGTGATGGGAGCCTGGGGTCTGCTCCAGCGAACAACAATTGAGGTGTCATCAACTTGGTCCACAGTTGGGTCAGGAGGGGCATCGGGTGCTAATAAAGAAAGAAAGTGGGGCAAACAGTCAGGAAGTGCTACTACAGGCCTGTGTTTTACAGAAAAAGATTCTTTTAACACTAGGTAGCACACAGGTACCTGTTGTTTGTGAAGTAGACAGGATCAAACTCTGCTCCCCATCCTCAGATATCTGATAGACATTTACAATGTATTTTCGTCCAGGAAGCAGGTCAGGGATGTTCACGGAAGTGGCTGTGCTTGGAAGATCTTTGAAATGAAAAGACAAGGTAACTGATTGAAGCAAACTAGTCCCTCAAATGACTCTACAGCTTATAAGAAGGATATTTTAAGAACTATATATTCCTAGGGAAAAATGACTAGAAGGTAATGTGCTAATAGATAATCAGTGATTATTATTTTTACAGAGTCTTGCTGCATTGCCCAGGCTGGTGTCCAGTGGTGCGATCTCGGCTCACTGCATCCTCCACCTTTCGGGTTCAAGCAATTCTTCTGCCTCAGCCTCCCGAGTAGCTGGGATTACAGGTGCACACCACAACACCTGGCTAATTTTTTTTGTATTTTTGTTAGAGACGGAGTTTCACCATGTTGACCAGGCTGATCTCGAACTCCTGGCCTCAACTGATCCACCAGCCTCTGCTTCCCAAAGTGCTGGGATTATAGGAGTGAGCCACTGCACCCTGCGTAATCAGTGATTATTAATGTACTATGGGAAAACCCCACTCTTTGTCTTTCTCCTTTCTCCTCTTCCTCCTTCCTTTCAGTTTTCCAACTTTTTCTCTAAAGATGTGTAATTTTTGTAATCTAATGCCAAATTTTTAAAAATAGTTCTCTGCAGTAAGAAGTCAGGGTAGTGATTATTGTGGAAGATAATGGGGTCGGGATAGACAGATATTCTTTTTCTTGATCTGGGTGCTGGTCTTGTGGTGTATTCACTTTATAAGAATTCAAATTCACTGAACTCAGTGCTTACGATTCACACGTCAGTGCGCCAATAAAGTTTTTTAAAGGCCCCTCACCATAACTATTTGAAAAGTATGAGTGACGATACTGTGCTAACATTGTCAGCTGCAGTCCTGGTAATTACTTCCACCAAGAAAACAGCTTTTGCTGTAGGAACTTGTGCCCAGGTAGGCGCATGATGCAGCTGGCATCAGGGACCAGGAACATGTGAGGGTGGCTTGGGAAAAACCTGGTCACTTCCTAGAAAGAGTCAGTCCTTTCCTTCCTCATGCCGGATGGTGGTTTGTGCAGTCTGAGCTGTCAGCCAGTTCCAGACCACAGATACCACCTGCCTAGAGGCCCCTCCCAGTGAGAGTTTTCCAGCAGCTGCCCCAAACCTGTCTTGAGCGACATATTGAGCTTACCCAGATACTGTGGCTCATCTCCCTCCTCACTCAGCTCATATTCCACCCGGAATCCCGAGACGGTGTCAGAAGCTGAGACCCAGGAGACCACAAAGCTGCTGGCTGTGATTTCAGTGACAGATTCAGAAGTGGCCACAAGGGGAGAAAAGGGAGTTGTCTCTCCTGTCACGGTGTTGCCTAGAGAGTCACAGAAAGGGGAAAGTCAGCCTTCAGCCATCTAGAAAATGTACCATCCTTGCTGCCAACATCATTTTAAAAAATGTTGGTGCCCCTCATGGAAGAATATGAATTGAGAAGGAAAGCACTTGCTCAGGAGAGCCCAGCTCCGGGAACCTTGGGTATAGGAGGCGTGAGGGTGGTTGTGTACGTACTGGTCACAGGTGTGCTGGTGCTGGTGGTGGTGAAGTCAAAGCGAGTCACTTCTCGGTGGCCGTACTGCTGGATGCTGATGAGCTGGCCCTCGTATACCACACCAGGCTTCAGGCCTTTGATGGTGTAGGAGTTTAAGTGGCCTGGTATGGTAGCTTCCTTCCAACGGCCTACAGAATTTTTCTGAACATTTAAATAAACACACACACACAAGTGTTTACAAGGATGAACATTTGAAGATGATGTTCAGTAATCTTCAGAGAAGAATGACTTAGGCAGAACTTAGGCAGTTCCATTCCAGGGGAACATCATGGAAAACTGGATTCCCAATGGTTATATAGTTAGGTATAGTTAGATATAATGCTAACTATTGTTAACATAGTTAACATATAATGCTGACTACTGTTAACATCAACAAACTGCTGCAGTTTACTTACTAATACCCATTCTCTGTGCTGTTTACCTACATTCTCCCATTTAGACTCCATATCCTTCTGATGGTGAGGCAATGGCATTGCTGCTCCCGTTTTACAGATGGAGAAACAGAGTGATATGTGATATGTCCGGGGTGACATAGTTGCAGACACTGGGCACCTTCCCTTTTTTTTTTTTTGAGACAGGGTTTCACTCTTGTTGCCCAGGCTAGAGTGCAATGGTGCAATCTCAGCTCACTGCAACCTCTACCTCCCAGGTTCAAGCGATTCTCCTGCCTCAGCCTCCCAAGTAGCTGGGGTTACAAGTGTGTGCCACCACACCCGGCTAATTTTATATTTTTAGTAGAGATGGGGTTTCTCCATGTTGGTCGGACTGGTCTCGAACTCCTGACCTCAGGTGATCCGCCCACCTCGGACTCCCAAAGTGCTGGGATTACAGGCATGAGTCACCACACCCGGCCTGCACCTTCACTTTTACCAAGTTAATTATGTTATATCAGTAACATAATATGATTAACCTAAGCTTTGCCTCTCCTATTTATTTTTTATTCCTATAATAGATAACATTACTCTCTGAAGTACAGAAATACCAGTGCCATATATTCTATCTTTTAACTCAGTGGGATACAATTCAAGTTTCTTGCCCTGAAAAAACAAAGGCAGAATGTTGCTTTGTGACTCAGTTCCTGGGGCCATCACATACCAGGTTCAACAAGTCTGGTTTTGTGACTCATTCTTGGATAGGAGCTACCCCATCAGAAGTGGTTACCCAATTTTGGACAAGACTGCAGAAAAAATGCAATTTTGGTTTATTTAATCTTTTGCTCCCAGTTTATATTTCACATCCTGTTCAGCTTCATTAATATGCCATGGGTCACAAAACTCAGTGCAATAAAATGTGTATGAAAGAAATACCCTTACTTCAGACAAGATGAGACACTTTCAAGTGTAAATATTCTAAACTAATATAAGTCAAAATATGTTTTTTATGCCCAGTGATTTTTTAAAATTACTCAGTCAACCAGTTACTCAATAATTCAAACACTCAAGTGTCCATTTATATTTCTGGAATGAGCGAGAGTGATCGTAGTACTCTTCACAGTGAAATTTTAACTCAAATACACTGTGGAAAAAATTTGAAATCAGTCACTGCAATTAGCTCAAATTTAGTAATAAATCATTTTTCAATGTGAGCTTGTTCGGTTAGTTATTAGAAGAAAATAACAGAAAATAAAGTCTCAGGCGGCATCCATTAAAAAAATCCCTGAATTTATGTATTGTTAAAAATCTCAAAAAATTTGTCATTGCTGCTCTTTGAAGACTTTCCAATTCAACATACATTTTATATCTCCTTTTAAGTGTCTCCCACTGCAATGGTCTCACATAATACTTTGGATAGCCTTAATTTTAAAGTAAATAAAATTAGTGATGTAATAAGAAGATGAGAGACTAGAACGTGTTGGATGCACTGATGCTGTTGACTTAGATCACTGGATATCAGCTTCTGCAAATGGCCAGATTATGGACATAGGGTGAAAGAAGAAAAAGGATGACTTTTTTTGTTGTTTTTTCATTCACCATTTGTTAAGCAGTGTGCCAGGTGCTGAACCATTCTAGACTCTAGGGAGACTATACTGAGCCAATGAGAAAGACATGATTCCCCTCCCTAAGAGAATCTGTTTCCATTTTCTATTCTTCTGGTCTTGCCTCCATGGAGACAACATGCTTACACCTCTATTTTTTTCATTTGTCAACAATAAGTCATATTTACAGACTCTTTAATATGAGACTTGAGGATTTATTTATATATTTATTTATGTGGACACAGGGTCTTGCTCTGTCTCCCAGGCTGGAATGCAGTGGTGCCGTCTTGGCTCACTGCAACTTCCGCCTCTCAAGCTCAAGCAAGCCTCCCGCCTCAGCCTCCCAAGTAGCTGGGACTACAGGTGCATGCCACCATGCTCAGCTAATTTTTATATATTTTTGTAGAGCTGGGGTATGGGCATGTTGCTCAGGCTAGTCTCAAACTCCTGGGCTCAAGTAATCCACTGGCTTCAGCCTCCTAAAGTGCTGGGATTATACATGTGAGCCACCGTGCCCAGACAAAGTTGAGGATTTAGCTCAATAATACCACCCTTTTCCTTCCAGAATCGTGGACATTCTCAGGGTCTGACATTTGTATCATTATATTTGTTATTCTTGTGTTTATATTTGTAATTTAAAGTATTAAGTATCTATTTTTTTTTAACTTCATCAGCTTTTGGTACCATCTCTCTTGATTCTCTACTTTGAAAGACAAAGCTATTACCTCCTCTCTTCTCCACCTTCCATATCCACCATTTTTTCATGTAAATGTTTACTTTTTATTTTGCTTTTGTGCAACCAAGTTTCCATGATGCATCTATAGACCGATCGCATCGAGCATTAGAAATATATTCTTTTTAATGAGTCTAACATCATGACTACTGGGTGGATCAAAGTTTCCAGAATCAAGGTTCAATGGAATTTTTCCTCTCTTTGTTTTTATACCTTAATATTGCTGCATTTTAGTTTGCTTTATATAGGAATTATTGCCTTATAATACATTTGGGGTTTTTTTGAGACAGACTTTCTCGCTCTCTGGCCCAGGCTAGAGTACAATGGCGCGATCTCAGCTCAACTCCCTGCAACATTTGCCTCTTGGGTTCAAGCGATTCTCCGGCCTCAGCTCCTAAGGAGCTGGGACTACAGGCATGCGCCCCCATGCCTGGCTAATTTTTGTATTTTTAGTAGAGACGGGGTTTCGCCATGTTGGCCAAGCTAGTCTCAAACTCCTGACCTCAGGTAATCAGCCTGCCTTGGCCTCCCAAAGTGCTGGGATTACAGGTGTGAGCCACTGCACCCGACCACATTTGGGTTTATTATACATTCCTCCACCTGATTGTCATGTCATTATTTTAACTGCATTATTTGCCCCTGTGATTAATTATCCCCAAGCCTGCTTTTTCTGTGAAGTCCCTCTTTATTCTTGGAGACCTCAATCCCTGATCCCTCAATCCCATCCTCATCTTTCTGTTCTATCTGTATTGGTTGCCCTCTAAGCCAGCTATGCAGTTATTGCATTGCAAAGTTTTCCACTACTATCAGGGGTCTGATTTGGAAGCACTGTTTGCTGGACCCTACAACCTCCTTCTTATTTCACTCTTGTTTTTCTGGAGTGTATCTACAAATACTCTTCAGGAAAAGGATGTATGGAAAATAAACTACCAAAAATCTGTCTGAAAATATTATTTTGCCCTCATATTTGATTGATAACCTGGCTGAGTATAGAAGACTTTAAAAGTTTCTTTTTATCCTTGGAACTCTGACACATCAAAGATGTGTCTAGACGTGGTTCTTTCTGCTAATTTTTCTGGGCACCTAGGAGGCCCTTTTAAATCTGAAAAATTCTGTCCCTCTGCTTTAGGAATTTAGAAAAAGAATAATTTTAACAGTTTAAATTTTTCCCGAAGAGCTTAAATTTAACTGCCTTTGTTGGTCAAATTTTGTTTGTTTTTAATTGTGGAATTCAATAGCTATGATTTAAAATGGATATTTTTTTCTTCTATGTTTAAAACAGTGTTTCTCAAATTATGAGCCATGAACTTTGGAGTTAAACAGGGAAGGCTTGAAAAAGTAAGAGAAACTAAAACTAAATAGACCAATATCCTCCTTATTTGGTTTCTTCAATTTCTAGTCACTTCTCATTAGGAAATCACAGGGCTACTGTTTAAATAAACCAACTGTCATCCTTCATCTAAACTTCCCTCCCATCATCTCTTTTCCTTCTATCTAAATAAATTCAGAGGGTCAAAAGTAAAATTTAAAAAATGATCACTTTAAAAGTGAATCAAAAAAATATTAATTTGGCTATTTTTTTTCAAATTATGAAAATGACACCAGTAATTTTCCTTTGATGAGGTTGCAAGACATATAAAAACCTTAGATTCTCTTCCCGCATTGGCCAAGAACAATTTTTAGGAATTTTGAGTTCTAAGTCCTTGCAAAAAAGATTTCTCTAACGTAAAGAGCTAAATTCTTCCAAATAACAGCACCCCCCCCACTGCAAAAAAAAAAAAAAAAAAAAAAAAAAAAAACCCAAAACCAAAACCAAAATCCCCTCAGTCTACAAGTCAATTTAATTGAGCACATATTGTTTGTTCACTAAGCAAATATAATAAAGGCTATAGGAATAGTTAATCAGACTTGTTGGCTCAAAAGCTGGGAAAAAAAGAAACCATCAGAATTTGATAAGGTCAGGAGACTCAGTATCCAAGGTTTCTGGGTGGGATACTCACAGGCCTCCACCTGAGAATGTACTTGGAAATGTGAGATGGCTGTGGTGCATTCCACTGGATGGGGTGAGAGTTGGGTTGACTCGGAGTCTCAGTGATAAATACTTCGACAGGACCACTTGAGCCTGAAAATGAAAATGTAACACTTAATTATCTTAGATATTCACTCCAACTTAAAACTGTGTACATGGACAGTCATCATTACAAACAGCTTTGCTTGTCGTTAAATGTGCGTATAGTAAAAATATATGGCATTAGTTAATCTTTTAAATATTTACGTTGAAAATCAATGCAGCAAATCCATTTTTAGCTGATAATTACTGTTCTTCACATGAGAAATGCAAATCGTAGTTGTTTATAGCAAATAAAATACATTTTTAAAAAAATGTCTCTTGGCTTGCTTTTATTTTCTCTATTATCAAAGTAAGAATTGTGAGAAAATTGTGAAACGATCCTATAAAAATTATGTAATACAGAACGCAAACTTCATTTACTTATTGTATTGAGCCTCTTTTAAAGCAAATTCTAATTTTGGAAGGTTTTCATCAAGAATGAATCTACCACCTAAGAAGGAAACAACATTCCAAAGGCCATCTGAGATGATGTAAAACAAACACATTTCTAAATGGGGGTAGAATCTTAGACAAATAGGCAAAGGTAATAATTAAAGACCTAGTTTTATTTCTCATCAGTCTAAGCAATCTATTAGTTGGGAAAAAACATCTAGTTTTATTTTTATTCAAGAAGTGTATTCCCAAATCACACCATTGATCCATCAAATTATTAAGTGATTAAACGTATTTTTTTTCCAAAATCAGTTGTCAACAGAAATGACTTTATGAAGTATATACTAAATTCCATATTTCAACATCTTGATGTATATCACTGCTATCAACAAAATTTAAAGTATGGTTTTGGTTTTTTGTCTAAAAAAAAGGAAAATAAGGGAAGTAGCATCAATTTCTAAATAGTTTTAACTCATTTAAGATAATAATGAAATAGCTAGAAAATTTATGCTTGCAGAATAGAAAACTATCTTTTCTTAAAACACTATCTTTATGATGTCAGTCAATGTTTAAATTACTAGAAATAAAAATCATGTCTTATAATAACCTTTTCAAGAATTTTTAACTGACACTCTGTCAAACAGAGCAAAATTTTGCATGTGTAATAAAGCACTTCACCAGATTATTAACAGATTTAAGTTTTCTGAAAGCTTCTAGGAAAAACTACATTGATTTTCAAGCTTTATTATCTAAGCTGTTAAATTCTCTTTGAAAACAAAGCTTTCTATAGCAGAAAAAACGTATAACTTGGATATCCATGTAGATTCAGAAATTCTAGAACAATATGCTCACTTCCACACCACTAACAATTCTAGGTTGGTTGAAGATTAACAAATACTTTGAATCGTAATTCCATTTAATGCACATACTTCCAAGCCACATGAATACCAAAATACCAGAATGCATAATATTATCAGTTTTTCATTTTAAAGTTGTATGCATTTCACAGAACACATAGGATGTTTGTTTTAATCAATTGGCCTAAGTCAATTCCATGCCCCTGTTTGAATTACCCCTTCTGTTTATGAAGATCCTTACAAAGGGAAACACATTTTTAAAGACAACTATTCAAGAAAAATTTTGGAGATGTGACTATTTAACGTACTTCCATGTAAATCAGGAAAGCTAGGAATATCATGTCCTTAATTATTTATGATAATTGGCATACGGTTATTTAAATATTGATCCTTTAAAGAAATCCTACTACAATTTCCTCTATAAAGAGACATCTGATACACATTTTATTTAGTTTTGTCAGTCATGATTTTGAGGGGGGAAAAGCTTATAATGGTTAAATGTCTACTAAGTTTTAAAAAAGCAACATAAATGACCTTTACTGTTCACCTCTAAGCCTAATCATATTTCTACATCCACAAGGACACAAGGAGGAGGATAAAAACGGGCAGGGAAAGGAAAGAAAAAGGGTACTGCAATGGTTTTTACCCCAACCAAAGTGGAGCAAAACTACGGGTCCCTTTTGCTTTCATAAGATTTCAAGCACAGGTCTGAAATTCTACGTTTTAAAATTTAACCTTGTGCCATAGCCCACCTTTAAAGGAAATGGACTGAACAGCAATGGAATTTAGCATGTTTTTGTTCAGGAAGTAAAGAGACTTTGTGTCAGTTATTTCTTAGATCAATTAAATTCCTCTATACTAGCTTATACTACATATAATTACTCTAGCTTATATTATGTATCCTTTGAAGACAGAAAAGTTAAAAATTATGACTTTTTTACATTATTTAGATTTAAATTTTTGACAATCCTTTTGCTACTGGAATAACTTTTTAAATTAACTTAGTTGGCATATACTAGCTATTGCCATTGTGAAATCTTTACTCCCTCTCTTATTCAATATGAATAAACTAACAATAAAATGGGTGAGATGACACCAAAAAAAGGAGATAGTATAATGTCTACACTTTTAAAATTAGTTTAAAATAAAGTCTAAATGAGTAATTTCCAATAGTAGTGTCCTTGGAGAAGTTAAACATTTATGATTTTTTGACTCAGTCCTTTTTTTCTCTATTTATTTTGCTGAGATCTGTGCTTTTCTAGTTGCTTATTGACAAACCAAATGTCTCTTATCTTTTGCTAATTTGAACAACTCTACCAAGTTCTCTGTAGGAGGAACAAACAGGGCAGAACTCAGAGACAATCTATTGGTAATCTGTTGTTCCTTTATTCTCACCACACTCTTAAAGCCCTACATGCTAGGCCACTGAGCAAACCAGAGATACAGATAAGCACCAAAGAGCGTATCTGAGGTCAAATGCCAATCTCTTCCCTCCAAAATCGTCTCTATGCTCAGTGGGCTCTTGCTGTTGTCCTTTTTAAAGAGTAGGAGTAAGGTCAACATGTAAAACTCCAATAACTCAAGGATTCCTTCCTTTCTGGATTTTATCTCTAACATGTCCACCTAAATGCTTCCAGCAAGCATATATTAAGTTACAAAACATTAAGTGATTCCTACACCCAAATCCTCCAAGAAATACAATTTAGGAGGTTGATCAATCTGTGCTATAAGCCTTCAAAAGCAAAGTCACCTTCCCCAGCAATGACAGTGTCTGAGAGTTGGGCAAAGCAGAATCTTCCAAGTTCCTAGAAAAGGTGCATCTTGGTGTTTAGTATTTAGGATGGAACTTTAAAGGTAATCAGCTACAATCTCCCCATATTACAGATGAGGAAATGGAGGAGTGAGGCTTGGCTAACACTACCTTTGGCCAAGTTGTTCCCATAGCTTGTTCTCTGTCACAGTGAATCTCTTATTACAGAGTTAATTTAATCTTAATTTCAGTCGCATGCAGATTCTGACACCCTGAAATTCTTTTATTTCTGAATGTAGGCCATATTTTAAGTCAAACATTAGTGAAGACTTTGGAGAATTTGCAACTCAGCAGTTGCTCAAATAACTGATGCCTTTTAATTAGCCTTTCATGTTTTAGTAACATGTTTTATTATAATCACTCAGTGAATATTTAAGTGCAATTTTTCCCCCAAATGAATTAATTACACCTACAGCTAGGCATGATGTCTTTGTGACCTGGAAAAACTCAGCAATAAACATTTGAGGGTGTTTGAACTGTGTGGACAGAGAGTTGACCAAGTTACTCAACCCTTGGCCCAACATACTGTGTTCCTGGCCGCAACTGATCAAACAAATGAGAAGTTTGATACAAAGGGAGCTTAGATGACATGTAGAATGAACACATACCCTAGGTTGCATTTCATGCCATCTCTCTACGCAGCTTCTCTGTTAAGAATCATAATATAACACCCCAAACCTTTACTCCTAGCATTACTCACTTGGTGGTTTTTATTTCCATGTATGGATATAAGATGAAATCAGCCAGAGTGTCTTAACCTAATAGAATATTTTACAGTGTTAAGAAGTAAAATTATAGACAGGCACATCTTCATAGCCTTCTCTACCTTTTACTTGACAGAGGAAGAGAGAAAAGTTATTTTAATAAAAAATTCAATTATTAGATAATAATAGGAGAAAAGGGTGGGAAAGAGGGGAGACCCCCAACTTAGGCATGAGAGAATAAATAATCACTGCCCTGTTGTTATAACCCAATTGGCAGTTCTCAACTTGCAGTAATAGAGCTACTTACTTGGATAGGTCTGTAAAGGTTGGCAATGCCACTCCCCAATGCCACGGCCATAGCAGTAGCACTGGTATCTGACACCATGCACATACTTCTCCCATGAATCTCCAATTTGATAAAATGTCCCAGTCTCTGAATCCTGGCATTGGTCTAAAATACACACAAGGAAAAGATAAACAGCCTTGAAGACTTAAAACTATGAATTTAATTTCAGGGTGCTAGAGCATACATTTAGTTTGAATAGAAATTTGCAACTGTCCTTACACATATATGCAGTTAAAAAAGTATTTTGTTCACATTCTTTACCTTATAGGACAATTTGTAATTAAAAAAAAAAGTACCTATTAGGAGGAATAGTTTTCTAAAGGGTAATATTTCTAAATAAAAATGTAAAGATTTAAATTTCAGTGTGTATTGATAATCTACATATTAATATTAAATATTAGATATTATTTTGCCCATATTAATGTAACTGGCTTAACATTTGAATAGCAAGACAAAAATCTGCAATAATTTCATTTTCCTTCTTCAAAATTTAAAGAAACTAATTTGACATTTAAATGACAGAGCTAGACTTTAACTATGAGTCCTTGCTGAGCAGCTTCTTTTTTTTTTTTTTTTTTTTTGAGACGGAGTCTCGCTCTGTCGCCCGGGCTGGAGTGCAGTGGCCGGACCTCAGCTCACTGCAAGCTCCGCCTCCCATGTCCACGCCATTCTCCTGCCTCAGCCTCCCGAGTAGCTGGGACTACAGGCGCCCGCCACCTCGCCCGGCTAGTTTTTTGTATTTTTTAGTAGAGACAGGGTTTCACCGTGTAGGCCAGGATGGTCTCGATCTCCTGACCTCGTGATCCGCCCGTCTCGGCCTCCCGCT